>NW_026111772.1:0-37500 GCF_024679095.1 Eriocheir sinensis | reverse complement strand
TTTTTTGTATTTCTTTGTATTTTTTTCTTTGTTTGTTCGTCGGTTAGCATCTTTTTGTCTGTATTTGTGTGTGTCTATTTGGCTTTATGTAGCAACTTTACCACATTGAAACACACACACACACACACACCTGCGGCTCATGAACTAAATCTTCAATAATACATGCATAGAGCTGACGTTCTTTGATGTATATATACAGAAGCGTGTTGAGCTACGTAGAATTTCTATCCCGCCACGCACACATTCACCGCACTCCAGGTGTATTTGTTTGTGTGTGTGTGTGTGTGTGTGTGTGTGTGTGTGTGTTTGCTTTCTCCCATTTTTTGTGTCCTCAGGTTTTTTGTGTTTTAATTTCTCCCTTTTTTTGTTCCCTCATTTCAATTTCTCCCTTGACTCGTGTTCTTTATGCAATGTGAAAGAAAAAGAGCAAAGAAAAGGTGGGAGTAAAAATAAGAGTAAAAAAGCAAAAGAAGTAAAAATAAAAGTAAAGAGTAAAAGAGGAATAAAAAAAAGTAAACAAATGAGTAGGAGTAAAAACAGAAGTAAAAGAAGCGTAAGAAAATTAAAAAGTAAGAGTAAAAACAGAGTAAGTATAACAAAGAATAGAAAAAAAAAAAGAGTAGGAATAAAATGAGTAAAAAAGAGTTAAGAGTAAAAACAGGAGTAAAAAAAAAAAAAAGGAGTAAAATCAAAAGTAAAAAAAAAAAAAAAAAAGAGTACACAAGAGTAAAAGAGTAAAAATAACAGTAAAAGTAAAAGAGATCAAACAAACTTCAAGACAAGATCAGGAGTGTGATTGATCGCTATATTTTTTTTTCTGCTTTCTTCGATTTTTTTTTTTTTTTTTTTTTTTTTTTGTTTTGTTTCCTCTCACTTTTTGTTTCCTCCCATTTTTTGTTTCCTCAGATTTTTATTTTCTCCCAATTTTGTTTCCTCCCATTTTTGTTTTCTCCATTTTTGTTTCCTCCCATTATTGTTTCTCCCATTTTTGTTTTCTCCATTTTTGTTTCCTCCCATTTTTGTTTTCTCCATTTTTGTTTTCACCATTTTTGTTTCCTCCCATTTTTGTTTTCTCCATTTTTGTTTTCTCCATTTTTGTTTCCTCACATTTTTGTTTTCTCCCATTTTTGTTTCCTCCCATTTTTGTTTTCTCCATTTTTGTTTTCACCATTTTTGTTTCCTCCCATTTTTGTTTTCTCCATTTTTGTTTTCTCCATTTTTGTTTCCTCACATTTTTGTTTTCTCACATTTTTGTTTTCTCACATTTTTGTTTTCTCACATTTTTGTTTTCTCACATTTTTGTTTTCTCCCATTTTTGTTTCCTCCCATTTTTGTTTTCTCACATTTTTGTTTTCTCACATTTTTGTTTTCTCACATTTTTGTTTTCTCCCATTTTTGTTTCCTCCCATTTTTGTTTCTCCCATTTTTGTTTTCTCATTTTTGTTTCCTCCCATTTTTGTTTCCTCCCATTTTTGTTTTCTCACATTTTTGTTTCCTCCCATTTTTGTTTTCTCACATTTTTGTTTCCTCCCGTTTTTGTTTTCTAACATTTTTATTTTCTCACATTTTTGTTTTCTCACATTTTTGTTTTCTCACATTTTTGTTTTCTCACATTTTTGTTTTCTAACATTTTTGTTTTCTCACATTTTTGTTTTCTCACATTTTTGTTTTCTCACATTTTTGTTTTCTCACATTTTTGTTTTCTCAATTTTTGTTTCCTCCCATTTTTGTTTTCTCACATTTTTGTTTCCTCCCATTTTTGTTTTCTCACATTTTTGTTTTCTCTTTTTTTTTTCCTCCCATTTTTGTTTTCTCACATTTTTGTTTCCTCCCATTTTTGTTTTCTCACATTTTTGTTTTCTCCATTTTTGTTTTCTCACATTTTTGTTTCCTCATATTTTTGTTTCCTCCCATTTTTGTTTTCTACATTTTTGTTTCCTCCCATTTTTGTTTCCTCCCATTTTCGTTTTCTCCATTTTTGTTTCCTCCCATTTTTGTTTTCACACATTTTTGTTTCCTCCCATTTTTGTTTTCTCACATTTTTGTTTTCTCACATTTTTGTTTCCTCCCATTTTTGTTTCCTCCCATTTTTATTTTCTCACATTTTTGTTTTCTCCATTTTTGTTTCCTCCCATTTTTGTTTCCTCCCATTTTTGGTTTCTCCATTTTTGTTTCCTCCCATTTTTGTTTTCTCACATTTTTGTTTCCTCCCATTTTTGTTTTCTCACATTTTTGTTTCCTCCCATTTTTGTTTCCTCCCATTTTTGTTTTCTCCATTTTTGTTTCCTCCCATTTTTGTTTTCTCCATTTTTGTTTCCTCCCATTTTTGTTTTCTCACATTTTTGTTTCCTCCCATTTTTGTTTCCTCCTATTTTTGTTTTCTCCATTTTTGTTTCCTCCCATTTTTGTTTTCTCATATTTTTGTTTCCTCCCATTTTTGTTTCCTCCCATTTTTGTTTTCTCCCATTTTTCTTTTCTCCATTTTTGTTTCCTCCCATTTTTGTTTTCTCCCATTTTTATTTTCTCCATTTTTGTTTCCTCCCATTTTTGTTTTCTCCCATTTTTCTTTTCTCCATTTTTGTTTCCTCCCATTTTTGTTTTCTCCCATTTTTCTTTTCTCCATTTTTGTTTCCTCCCATTTTTGTTTTCTCCATTTTTGTTTCCTCCCATTTTTGTTTTCTCCCATTTTTGTTTTCTCACATTTTTGTTTCCTCCCATTTTTGTTTCCTCCCATTTTTATTTTCTCCCATTTTTGTTTTCTCACATTTTTGTTTCCTCCCATTTTTGTTTCCTCCCATTTTTATTTCCTCCCATTTTTGTTTTCTCCCATTTTTGTTTTCTCACATTTTTGTTTCCTCCCATTTTTGTTTCCTCCATTTTTGTTTCCTCCCATTTTTTCTCTCCCAATTTTGTTTTCTCCCATTTTTGTTTTCTCACATTTTTGTTTTCTCACATTTTTGTTTTCTCCCATTTTTGTTTTCTCACATTTTTGTTTTCTCCCATTTCTGTTTTCTCACATTTTTGTTTCCTCCCATTTTTGTTTTCTCCCATTTTTTTCTCCCATTTTTGTTTTCTCCATTTTTGTTTCCTCCCATTTTTGTTTCCTCACATTTTTGTTTTCTCCATTTTTGTTTCCTCCCATTTTTGTTTCCTCCCATTTTTGTTTTCTCCCATTTTTGTTTTCTCCATTTTTGTTTCCTCCCATTTTTGTTTCCTCCCATTTTCGTTTTCTCCATTTTTGTTTCCTCCCATTTTTGTTTTCTCCATTTTTGTTTTCTCCCATTTTTGTTTTCTCCATTTTTGTGTCCTCCCATTTTTATTTCCTCCCATTTTTGTTTTCTCCATTTTTGTTTCCTCCCATTTTTGTTTCCTCTCATTTTTGTTGTCTCCATTTTTGTTTCCTCCCATATTTGTTTCCTCCCATTTTTGTTTTCTCCATTTTTGTTTCCTAACATTTTTGTTTTCTCCCATTTTTGTTTTCTCACATTTTTGTTTCCTCCCATTTTTGTTTCCTCCCATTTTTGTTTCCTCCCATTTTTGTTTTCTCCATTTTTGTTTCCTCCCATTTTTGTTTCCTCCCATTTTTGTTTTCTCCATTTTTGTTTCCTCCAATATTTGTTTCCTCCCATTTTTGTTTTCTCCCATTTTTGTTTCCTCCCATTTTTATTTCCTCCCATTTTTGTTTCCTCCCATTTTTTGTTTCCTCCCATTTTTGTTTCCTCCCATTTTTTGTTTCCTCCCATTTTTTGTTTCCTCCCATTTTTGTTTTCTCCCATTTTTGTTTCCTCCCATTTTTTGTTTCCTCCCATTTTTTTTTTACTTCCATTTTTTTTCTCCCATTTTTCCTTCCTCCCATTTTTTGTCTCCTCTCATTTTTTCCTCCCATTTTTGTTTTCTCCCATTTTTGTTTCCTCCCATTTTTCTCCCATTTTTGTTTTCTCCCATTTTTTGTTTCCTCCCATTTTTGTTTTCTCCATTTTTGTTTCCTCCCATTTTTGTTTTCTTCCATTTTTGTTTTCTCCATTTTTGTTTCCTCCCATTTTTGTTTTCTCCCATTTTTGTTTTCTCCCATTTTTGTTTTCTCCATTTTTGTTTCCTCCCATTTTTGTTTCCTCCCATTTTTGTTTCCTCCCATTTTTGTTTTCTCCCATTTTTGTTTTCTCCATTTTTGTTTCCTCCCATTTTTGTTTCCTCCCATTTTTGTTTCCTCCCATTTTTGTTTTCTCCATTTTTGTTTCCTCCCATTTTTGTTTTTTCAATTTTTGTTTCCTCCCATTTTTGTTTTCTCCATTTTTTTTCCTCCCATTTTTGTTTCCTCCCATTTTTGTTTTCTCCATTTTTGTTTCCTCCATTTTTGTTTCCTCCCACTTTTGTTTTCTCCATTTTTGTTTCCTAACATTTTTGTTTTCTCCATTTTTGTTTCCTCCCATTTTTGTTTCCTCCCATTTTTGTTTTCTCCCATTTATGTTTTCTCACATTTTTGTTTCCTCCCATTTTTGTTTCCTCCCATTTTTGTTTTCTCCCATTTTTGTTTTCTCCCATTTTTGTTTTCTCACATTTTTGTTTCCTCCCATTTTTGTTTTCTCCCATTTTTGTTTTCTCCCATTTTTGTTTTCTCACATTTTTGTTTCCATCCATTTTTGTTTCCTCCCATTTTTGTTTCCTTCCATTTTTGTTTCCTTCCATTTTTATTTTCTCACATTTTTGTTTCCTTCCATTTTTGTTTTCTCACATTTTTGTTTCCTTCCATTTTTGTTTCCTCCCATTTTTGTTTTCTCCCATTTTTGTTTCCTCCCATTTTTGTTTTCTCACATTTTTGTTTCCTTCCATTTTTGTTTCCTCCCATTTTTTGTTCCCTCCCATTTTTGTTTTCTTCCATTTTTGTTTCCTCCCAATTTTTGTTTCCTACCATTTTTTGTTTCCTCCCATTTTTATTTTCTCCCATTTTTGTTTCCTCACATTTTTGTTTCCTCCCATTTTTGTTTTTTCAATTTTTGTTTCCTCCCATTTTTGTTTTCTCCATTTTTTTTCCTCCCATTTTTGTTTCCTCCCATTTTTGTTTTCTCCATTTTTGTTTCCTCCATTTTTGTTTCCTCCCACTTTTGTTTTCTCCATTTTTGTTTCCTAACATTTTTGTTTTCTCCATTTTTGTTTCCTCCCATTTTTGTTTCCTCCCATTTTTGTTTTCTCCCATTTTTGTTTTCTCACATTTTTGTTTCCTCCCATTTTTGTTTCCTGCCATTTTTGTTTTCTCCCATTTTTGTTTTCTCACATTTTTGTTTTCTCACATTTTTGTTTCCTCCCATTTTTGTTTTCTCCCATTTTTGTTTTCTCCCATTTTTGTTTTCTCACATTTTTGTTTCCATCCATTTTTGTTTCCTCCCATTTTTGTTTCCTTCCATTTTTGTTTCCTTCCATTTTTATTTTCTCACATTTTTGTTTCCTTCCATTTTTGTTTTCTCACATTTTTGTTTCCTTCCATTTTTGTTTCCTCCCATTTTTGTTTTCTCCCACTTTTGTTTCCTCCCATTTTTGTTTTCTCACATTTTTGTTTCCTTCCATTTTTGTTTCCTCCCAGTTTTTGTTCCCTTCAATTTTTGTTTTTCCATTTTGTTTCCTCCCAATTTTTGTTTCCTACCATTTTTTGTTTCCTCCCATTTTTATTTTCTCCCATTTTTGTTTCCTCACATTTTTGTTTCCTCCCATTTTATGTTTCCTCCCATTTTTGTTTCCTCCCATTTTTTGTTTCCTCCCCTTTTTTTCTTTCCTCCCATTTTTGTTTTCTACCATTTTTGTTTCCTCCCATTTTTTTGTTTCCTCCCATTTTTTTCCTCCCATCTTTGTTTTCTCCCATTTTTGTTTCCTCTCTTTTTTGTTTCCTCCCATTTTTTGTTTCCTCCTATTTTTGTTTTCTCACATTTTTGTTTCCTCCCAATTTTGTTTTCTCCCATTTTTTTGTTTACTCCAATTTAGTTTCCTTCCCTTTTTTTTTTTCTTCAATTTAAATTTCTCCCATTTTTTGGTTCCCTCCCATTTTACGTTCACCAGTTTTAATTTCTCTCATTTTTTATTTCCTCCCTTTTTTCTTTCCTTCTTTTTTTCTTTCCTCTCATTTTTTCTCCCATTTTCGTCACCCATTCTTCTCTTTTTTTAATTTTTTCTTCAATTTTATTCATTTTTCGTTTTTGTTGATTTACATTTTGTTTTGTTTTTTCATTTCTTTCATTTTATTTATTTTTTTCTCCCATTTTCTTCATTTTTTGTTTGTTTTCTCCCATTTTCTTTTCTTTTTCTGCCATATTCCCCTTTTTTTTTGTTTCTCTCATTTCTTCATTTTCTGTTTTTACTATTTCCATTTTCTTCATTTCTTTGTTTTTGTTTCCCCCTTTTCTTCATTTTTTATTTTTGTTTCACCCATTAATTCATCTTTTCTTATTTTTGCTAGTCCAAAATTTTTATTTCTTTGTTTTTGTTTCTATTATTTTATTTTATTTTTGTTTTAGTTTCCCACATTTTCTTCATTATTTTGATTTTCTTCTCACCTATTTCCTTCATTTTTTTTTTTTTTGCTATTCCCATTTTCTTCACTTTTTGTTTCTCCCCTTTTCTTCATTTTTTTGTTTAACCCATTTCTTCATTTTTTCTTGTTTTTGCTATTCTCATTTTCTTTATTTCTTTGTTTCTCCCATTTTCATATTTTTTGGTATTATCTCCCATTTTCCTCATAACTGTCTTTGTTTCACCCATTTTCTTTATTTCTTTGTTTTTGATTTTCTCATTTTCTTCATTGTAATTGTTTTTTCCCATTTTTTTCATTTCTTTGGTTTTGTTTCTTCCATTTTCTTCATTGTAATTCTGTTTTTTCCCATTTTCTTCATTTGTTTGTTTTTGTTTCTCCCATTTTCTTCATTGTAATTGTGTTTTTTTCCCATTTTCTTCATTTCTTTCTTTATGTTTCTTCCATTTTCATTCTTTTGATATTGTTTCTCCCATTTTCGTCATTTTTCTTTTTTTTTGGCTGTTTCGCCCATTTTCTTAATTATATTTTTTTTGTTTTCTCTCATTTTCTTCATTATATTTGTTTTTGTTCTCTATCATTTTCTTCATTATTTTTTTTTTATTCCTCTCATTTTCTGCATTATATTTGTTTTTGTTTTCTTATTTTCTTCATTATATTTGGTTTTTGTTTTCTCTCATTTTTTTCATAATATTTTTTGTTTTCTCTCATTTTCTTCGTTTTATTTGTTTTTGTTTTCTCTCATTTTCATTATATTTGTTTTTGTATTCTCTCATTTTCTTCATTATATTTGTTTTTGTTTACTGTCATTTTTTTCATTATATGTTTTTGTTTTCTCTCATTTTCTTCATTAAATATGTTTTTGTTTTCTCATTTTCTTCATTATATGTTTTTGTTTTCTCATTTTCTTCATTATATTTGTTTTTGTTTTCTCATTTTCTTCATTATATTTGTTTTTGTTTTCGCCCATTTTCTTCATCATATTTGTTTTTGTTTTCTCATTTTCTTCATTATATTTGTTTTTGTTTTCGCCCATTTTCTTCATCATATTTGTTTTTGTTTTCTCATTTTCTTCATTATATTTGTTTTTGTTTTCTCTCATTTTCTTCATTATATTTGTTTTTGTTTTCTCATTTTCATTATATTTGTTTTTGTTTTCTCATTTTCTTCATTATATTTGTTTTTGTTTTCTCATTTTCTTCATTATATTTTTGTTTTCGCCCATTTTCTTCATTATATTTGTTTTTCTTTTCTCATTTTCTTCATTATATTTGTTTTTGTTTTCTCTCATTTTTTTCATTATATTTGTTTTTGTTTTCTCTCATTTTCTTCATCATATTTGTTTTTGTTTTCTCTCATTTCCTGCATTATATTTGTTTTTATTTTCTCTCATTTTTTTCATTATATTTGTTTTTGTTATCTCTCATTTTCTTCATTATATTTGTTTTTGTTTTCTCTCATTTTCTTCATTATATTTTTTTGTTGTTTTCACTCATTTTCTGCATTATATTTGTTTTTGTATTCTCCGATTTTCTTAATTTTTGTTTTTTCTCCCGTTTTCTTATTTTTTTGTGTTGTTGTATCTCATATCTCTTTTTTTTTTTTTTTGCTTTTGTTTTTACCATATTTTTATTCCTATTTATTTTGTTTCATATTCCTCAATTTTTGTTTTTCTTTCTCCCATTTTCTTTCGTGATGCTCTGTTCGTCATTCCGTTTTCTATGGCATTATTTAGGCGTGAGTAAGAATAAAGATTTACATAGATTTACATAAAAAATCAAATCACACAGACCCCATGGTCCAGACTATAGCTGATCTGTCCTTAAACCTAAGTGATTCTACATTAATCAGATCGCTCCAAATTTTTGCATTTCTACTCTAATTAATATAAAGTTGAAGGAAGTGTCGGTCGAGCTTGTTTTTAATTAAAGGAGTCAATCGTGTTACACTGCACCACTGAAGGTGGGAGCTTATTCCATTCTCACACTACAACGTTGGTGAAGAAAAATTTGGTGCAGTCTGAATTTACTTGTCTACATTTAAGTTTTGTGCCATTATTCCTCGTTCACAAGGTGTCACCGGTCATAAACAATTTTGATTTGTCTACATTCGTCAATCCACAAAGTATTTTAATACATTTGATCAGTTTTCCTCGGAGGCGACGTTTCTCAAGAGAGAACATGTTTAGGGTGGAAAGATTCTCGTCGTAGGGTTTGTTGCGCAAGGAAGGGATAATTTTTGTTGCCCGAAGTTGAACACCTAATTTAGCGATATCCTTTGCAACGAGACCAAAACTGAACCGCATATTCCAAGTGGGGTCTGACTAAACTATTGTAGAGCGGAAGTATTACTTCTTTATTTTTTAATAAAAAGTTTATTTTAATGAAGCTCAACATTTTGTTCGCTTTATTTGCTGAATCGATGCATTGCTGTGAGAATTTGAAGTTCGACGCGATTTTTGACACCCTTGACGCATTGAACGCTTTTGAGTTTGACGCCCCGCATAATCGAACTTCTTATTTCTTGTTCCAACATGAAGGATCTGGCACTTGTCTACGTTTAAGGACATCTCCCGTCTATCAGACCAAGCTGAAATTTTGTACAAATCCTCTTGGAGGCTTTGTCTGTCTTCGTCAGTGAGAACCGAGTTACAAATCTTTGTGTCGTCTGCAAATTTACTCTGAGTTAAATACGTCGATCACCACTCTTTGTTGTCTGTTGCTCAACCAATTCGCCATCCATTGGTGTACTTGACCGTCAATACCTAGTTGCTTTAATTTATAAAGTAATTTATAATGTGGAGCTTTATCAAACGCTTTCTGGAAATCAAGATAGACTACGTGCAGTGATCTGGTTACGTCATAAACTGAGAAGAGGTCGTTATAAAAGGTTAATAGGTTTGATAGGCAGGATCTTTTGTTACGGAAGTCATGTAGTGAATCCTTAATTAATGAGTGGCTTTCAAGGTAACTCAAAATTTTGTCTCTAATTTTGCTCTCGAGTAGCATACCTACAACTAAAGTTAGACTAATGGGCCTGTAATTACCCGGTATTTTTTTGTCTCCTTTCTTAAAAATCGGTGTTACGTTAGCTTTTTTCCAAACCGAAGGGACGATGCCTAGTCGCAAGGACATATTGAAAACGGTTGTGAGAGAGGAGAGTATTTCGCACTTTGTGTCTTTAAGCAGTATAAGATACACTTTGTCAGGTCCGGAACTTTTATTTGTTTTAAGGGATTGGAAAGCTTTTAGGACTTCATCGGTAGTTATTACAAAGTTAGGCAATGCATGCTCGAGATTTACGTTAGTACTCTTGTTGTCGCTGGTGTTGGTGGTATTGGTGGGAAGACTGGTAGTATTAAACACCGAGGAAAAGTAGTTGTTTAATAGATTCGCAACGAGTTGGCTGTCAGTCACTAGTTCACCGTCACTGTTTGTTAAAGGTCCAATTCCACTTCTCATCGCCTTCCTGTTTTTTATATGACTGAAGAAGGATCTAAGATTATTTTTACAATTGGCTGCAATGTTTTCTTCATATCTACGCTTTGCCTGACAAACTAATCTTTATACTCGCCGCCTGACTTCATGATAAAGTCTAATGTTTTCGGGCGTGCTTTGCTCTTTCATTAGCCTGTAAGACAATTTTCTCTCCTCAACCGAATGTTTAATTTCGCTATTATACAAAGGTGGACTTTTATTAGTGTTACTTCGCTTCTCGCACAATGGGACAAATAAATGTGTTCTGCTGAGTGAGTAAATGATTTTTAAAGTTTAGCCAGGCTTCCTTTACGTTGCCATCATCTGATAGATGTATTTCTGTTAGTTTTTGTCGGATTTCTACGAAATTTGCTCTTTTGAAATTGGGCACCTTTACTTTATTTTCAGTCACTGTTGTTTGAGCTCTAATGTCGACGCGCACTAATTTATGATCGCAAAAACCGAGGTGTTCTCCTACCGTGACATTACTGACTAGGTTATCCTGAGTCGCTATAACAAGGCCTAGCGTGTTATTTTGTCGAGTTGGTTCCGAAACCATTTGGCTAATTAAACTGATACCTATACCTCGTCTGCAAGATATTGTTAATGGAAAGGCAACAGTTCTCTCTCTCTCTCTCTCTCTCTCTCTCTCTCTCTCTCTCTCTCTCTCTCTCTCTCTCTCTCTCTCTCTCTCTCTCTCTCTCTCTCTCTCTCTCTCTCTCTCTCTCTCTCTCTCTCTCTCTCCATGAAATTCCACTAAAGGACTATTTTTTGTTTATTTTATAGTATTCAATTCTCTTTTCATCTAGGTAATAGTTTTTGCGACAATATTCCGCTCTATAAATTCTCTCTCTCTCTCTCTCTCTCTCTCTCTCTCTCTCTCTCTCTCTCTCTCTCTCTCTCTCTCTCTCTCTCTCTCTCTCTCTCTCTCTCTCTCTCTCTCTCTCTCTCTCTCTCTCTCTCTCTCTCTCTCTCTCTCACACACACACACATGTATTTCTCGTTGTCCCTTCCTCTCTCCCTTCTCTGCCTCCTCATCACTTCTCAAGGTCCTCAACTTCAAAACTAACTTATAATTAACTTCTAATTTGTGCCGGTGTCATTTACTGGGCTGATGATGATGACGATGATTAATGAATACACACGTAACATATCTATCTATCTATTTATCTATCTGTGTCTATCGGTCTCTTCCTCTTCTTCTTCCTTCTTCTCGTCTTCTATTTCAATTTGTCTTTTTATATTTTCTTCCTTTATTTCTTTTTTCATTTTCCGTTCTGGATCATCTCTTCCTCATCCTAAACCTCCTGCTCCTGCTCCTCTTGTCCTTTTCTTTCTATTTATTTATTTTCTATCTATCTATCTACCTGTCTGTCAATGTATCTATCTATTCATCTATCTATCTATTCACCTATCTATCTATCTATCTATCTATCTATCTTTCCATCTATCTATCTCTCACGCTGCGGAACGCGAGACCAAAATTAGTTTCCATGAATACCAAGATATAAAATGCGGAATGAACAACGTCACGAATGGGATCACGAGGGGACGAAAGAGAATCCGAACCGAGCCGGGGAGAGCAAGGGAATCGAACCCTCTTCCGGCTATCCTAGGAGAGAGAAGGAGGAGGAGGAGGAGGAGGAGGAGGAGGAAACATGGAAACATGCACTAGCAGGCAGCAGAAAGCCTGTTGGCTCATTACTAGGCTGCCTGCTTTCAGTGATTTAATCAATCCGTTTGCCATAGGAGTGGCTTGCAGGGAAGGATTAAAGCACTTGTGCACCTACTCTTGGGTACGTTCAGGTCACTCCCGATGCAGCAAAGTGGCGATCAATGCGTTTCTTGAATGAGTTGATGCTCTCTGCGCTAACCACTTCTGCAGGGAGGCTGTTCCAGTGGCGAACCACTCTATTCGAGAAATAACTCCTGCCGATGTCGGTATTGCATCGCTCTGCTTGAATTATTTTTTCGTTGTTTCTTGTTCTCAAGTTAGTTTGTAGCGTGAAGAGCTTGGAGTGATCAACGTTGCTGAGCTTGTTCAGGTACTTAAAGACTTGTATCATGTCTCCCCGCAGTCGTCTCTTTTTCAACGTGAAGAGGTTGAGTCGCTCGAGTCGCTCTTCATAGGGCTTCGTCCTCAGTGATGGTATCATCTTCGTGGCGCGGCGCTGTACTCTCTCAAGTAATTCAATGTCTTTCCTGTAATTTGGAGACCAGAATTGCACGGCGTATTCCAGGTGGGGCCTTACCAGCGAATTATACAAGGATAACATAACTCCCGGCGTCTTGTATTCGAAGTTCCTCGATATGAACCCAAGCATTATATTGGCTTTCTTACAGGCGGACTTGCAGTGTTTTGTTTGTTTCAAGCCACTGCTGATGGTGACCCCGAGGTCTCTTTCCTCTTGCACAACATGTAGTGGTTCGCCACCCATGTGGTACGTGTGGTTGCTGTTTCTGGATCCGATATGCATTACTTTACATTTGGTAGTGTTGAAGGACATCTGCCATTTTTCCGACCACCGAGTGATCAGGTCCAGGTCTCTCTGGATAATTTCGCAGTCTGTCGTCGTGAGGGCCTTCCCACCCACCCTTGCGTCGTCGGCAAATTTTGAAAGATTGGATTTTAATCCTAGTTCTAGGTCGTTGATATATATGATGAAGAGTATGGGTCCCAACACCTGACTCCACTTGTAACCGGGAGCCATTCGGAGGCCTGTCCGTTGAGTACAACCCGTTGTTTTCTTTCAGTGAGCCAGTCTTTGATCCACGCTGTCAGATTGTCGCCTAACCCCGCCGACTTGAGTTTCTTGAGGAGACTTTCGTGTGGCACTTTGTCAAAGGCTTTTTGAAAGTCTAGATATATAACATCGCTGGGGATATGATTATCCCAGTTTTCATAGATACCTTGGAAGAAGTCCAGTAAATCGGTTAAGCATGAGTGCTTATTCCTGAAACCGTGCTGAGCATAGGAAATGATGTTGTTGTCTTCAAGGAACCTAACGAGTTTGTCTCTGATGATCTTCTCGAGGATTTTTCCCGCCACTGAGGTCAAGCTGATTGGTCTGTAGTTTAGGGCCACGCTTTTGTCTCCCTTTTTGTTAATCGGTGTTACGTTCGCTTGTTTCCAGTCTTTCGGGACTTTGTTTTGTTGTAGGGACAGATTGTAGATGGCGGTGAGTGGCTTGAGGATTTGCTGCTTGAGTTCCTTGAGCAGCCTGGGTGACAAGTCGTCGGGTCCGGTGGACTTGTTTATCTCGAGTTTGTCTAGGTACTTTTTCACATCCCGTTCGTAGATGGTGCCAAGTTCTAGGGGAGTAATTCCCATCGGTGGAGTAGGGCTCTCGGGTACGGACTGGGTGTTCTCGACCGTGAACACAGACGCGAAGTTTCTGTTTAAGATTTCGACCATTTGTCTGCTGTCCTATGTTAGTACGTCACTTTCGTCTATTAGGGGACCGATATTGCTTTTTGTCTTCTTTTTGGTTCTTATATACGTGATGAACTTTTTCGGGTTGGCCTTGGCTTCGCGCGCAATCTGCTTTTCATAGTCGCTTTGACGCTGGCGAATGAGAGTCCTGCAAGCTCTGAGGCTTTGATGGTACTGTTCGCGAGCCTCATCAGTGCTGTTTTCCTTTAGCAAGTTGTATTTTCTCTTTATATTAATCGCCTGTCGAACTTGGGCAGTCATCCATGGTGGGCTTGTGGCATTATTTGTTCTCCTAGTCGTTATGGAAAGAGTTGTTTTCTCTACCTCTAGGAGTTTGTTCTTGAAACCGTTCCACGCGCCGTCCACAGGAGTGAGGTTCATGGGTTCCCAAGTTGTCTGGGTTAGCAGCTCACGAGCGAGATTAAAATTGGCTCCTTTGTAGTCTGAAATCCTGGACGTGTTTTCGGTGAGTTCATGGTCTGTTCTGATCTTTAGGCGAATTAGGTGATGGTCGCAACCACTTAGTTTTTCGCCGACCTGACATTCACGTGAGAGATCTGAATCACTCACCAGTACTAGGTCTAGTAAGTTATTTTCCCTTGTCGGTTGGGTAACAATTTGAGTTAGAAAAGTGTCCTCTAACATTTTGAGCAAACTGTTACCCTCCCGATCTCCAATCGTCGTGGTCCAGTCAATGTTGGAACAGTTGAAATCCCCGATAATGACTGACTGTTTGTTTTGTGTTATGGTGTGAATTTCCTCGTATAGCGATTCGTCGTCCGCTGCTTGTTGCTTTGGAGGTCTGTAAACGGTTCCAATCGTTATTTTGTTGTGCTTGCTAGTCTCCAGTTCAACATATAGTGTCATATTTCTCTGAGTCTTCTTTGGATAGTTTCACGGCAGGGTATTTGTTCTTGACGTAACATATAACACCTCCTCCGCGCGTTGGTGTATAGGATAGAAATGTCCTTCTTGCCTTCAACGCTTCGAGGCACAGTAGTCTGGTGTCTGCGTGGGCTTTCTGTTGGGGGCCTTGGTGTGTGATGGGCGGGATCAACTGGTTGGTTGTTTACGATACTTTGGTGCCCCTCTCGCGCTCGGAGTTTTTTGAGTACAAAAGTACCTCCTCGTTCAGCAATCTACCAAGCCGTGCTGAGCCAATCGCATTGAGGTGAAGATCGTCAGGACGGAAAAGATCGGGGATATCATAGAAATGATCCCACATACTTGCGAACGAGACTTCCTCGTCCTGACAGAGGTGCTTCAATCTATTGTTGATGTTCGACGCCTTTCTGTGGAAGCCTGTGAAGGCGTTGATTCTCGGAAGAATCCCGGAGACAATGATGTGGCGTGACTTTTCCTTGTAGCGGCGGATTATTCGTCGGTAGTCAGCTAAAATTTCCTCCGTGCGCATTGTTTGAACGTTGTTCGTGCCAGCGTGCAAAACAAAGAGTGTGTCCTGTTCCGTGCGGTCTGAGACGAAGTCTGCCGCTTCTTCTATATCAAGTAGTTTTGCACCAGGAATACAGTAGCGTCTCCTGTTCTTGATACTTCGTCCACAGAAATCAGTCAGTTGTTCTCTAACAATGCTGTCACCCTCCAGTTTTATGTTAACCTTGGTGTTGACCCTTGATCCAGGGAAGTGTGATCCGTCTTCACAGGAGATGGCTGGGAGTGTGGTCTTGCGTCTTCGTCTGCAAACTAAGGAGGAGAAGGAGGAGGAGGAGGAGGAAACATGGAAACATAGACTAGCAGGCAGCAGAAAGCCTGTTGACTCATTACTAGGCTGCCTGCTTTCAGTGATTTAATCAATCCGTTTGCCATAAGAGTGCCTTGCAGGGAAGGATTAAAGCACTTGTGTACCTACTCTTGGGAACGTTCAGTTCACTCCCGATGCAGCAGTGGCGATCAATGCGTTTCTTGAAGGAGTTGATGGTCTCGGAGCTAACCACTTCTGCAGGAAGGCTGTTCCAGTGGCGAACAACTTTATTCGAGAAATAACTCCTGCCGATGTCGGTACTGCATCGCTTTGCTTGAATTGTTTTTCCGTTGTTTCTTGTTCTCAGGTTGGTTTGTAGCGTGAAGAGTTCGGAGTGATCAACGTTGCTGAGCTTGTTCAGGTACTTAAAGACTTGTATCATGTCTCCCCGCAGGCGTCTCTTTTCCAACGCGAAGAAGTTGAGTCGCTCGAGTCGCTCTACATAGGGCTTCGTCCTCAGTGATGGTATCATCTTCGTGGCGCGGCGCTGTACTCTCTCAAGTAATTCAATGACTTTCCTGGGAGGAGGTGGAGGAGGAGGAGGAGGAGGTGGGGGAGGAGGTGGAGGAGGGGGAGGAGGGGGAGGAGGAGGAGGAGGAGGAGGAGGAGGAGGAGGAGGAGGAGGAGGAGGAGGAGGTGGTGGAGGGGGAGGAGGAGGTTGAGGAGGAGGGTGAAAAAGAATCCGGGGAGGATGAAGGGGAGGAAAAGGAGGATGAGGCGGATGTGGAGGCGGAGGAAGAAGGAGGTGAAAAATAAGTAAAAGAAGAAGAAGAAGAAGAAGAAGAAGAATTAGAAGAAGAAGAAGAAGAAGATGAAGATGAAGAAGGAGAGGAAGAAGAAGAAGAGGAAGAAGGAGAAGAAGAAGCAGAGGAGGAGGAGGAGGAGGAGGAGGAGGGGGAGGGGGAGGGGGACGACGAGGAGGGGGTGGAGGGGGAGGGGGACGACGAGGAGGGGGTGGAGGAGGAGGAGAAGGAGGACGGGGGGGACGAGAAGGAGATGGATGGGCGCGCAGTGGAGGCGGTAGCACAAGAAGAAGAAGAAGAAGAAGAAGAAGAAGAAGAAGAAGAAGAAGAAGAAGAAGAAGAAGAAGAAGAAGAAGAAGAGGAGGAGGAGGAGGAGGGGGTCGACCTAACCTTGCGGGCCATGGCTCTCGTCCGGACCCCTGGGAGGGTGGAGGAGAGGGAGGAGGGAGATGAAGAGGGGGTGGAGGCAGTCGGAGTAAGAGAAGAAGAAGAGGAAGGCAAAGAAGAAGAAGAAGAAGAAGAAGAAGAAGAAGAAGAAGAAGAAGAAGAAGAAGAAGAAGAAGAAGAAGAGGACGAAGCAGCGGGGGCGGGAGCGGGTAGAGGCGGACGTTGGTTCAAGGCTGTAAGGCGCTCAGATAAACCCTTCTCTAAATCTGAGATCCTCTTCTCCATGTGACAGTGTCTACATGACTCCGCCCCCTTATCAAAATATTGTGGGGCGAAACGACCCTTGCACCCGGGGCATTTGCGTAGTGATGAAGCCATATCTTTTATTAAGTTATCTTTTATGTTTTGTTACCTTTTAGCTTCAGAGAGAATGAGTGGCAGTAGGTCAGGTGAGAACGACTAACTCCCTCCTTTCTGGCTCGGGCAGGTGTTCTCGTTAGACTTCCCTCTAGGGGATGCACGCGGAACAAACAAAGGGTCTCCAGGGAATTTCGCCCTCCGCGCGGCTGGATATACGCCGCGTCGGGAATTTCCGGACCGAAACAATGAAAGAAAATCAGCCTGAAAACAAGGACCTCCTAGTACACTTCCTGGAAAATAATATGTAAATTATGTGTAGGAAAGTTAAGAAGGAGCTTAGTACAGTTAGGAAGGAGTTGTATGTGCACCTCAGTGTTGTGAGGAGGTGTAGGGGATGTGTAGGGTGTGGGCAGAGGGGATGAGCAAGCGTGCAAGGGGGAATGTGTTTAAGCAGAGTGAATAAAACACTTAGCACTTAGCAGAGCAGGTCAGCGAAGCAGCAAAAGGTCAGCGAAGCAGCAAAAGGTCAGCGAAGCAGCAAAGCAGCAGCAGCAATAGGAGAGCCTTAAGATATGCTGAGAGAGAGAGAGAGAGAGAGAGGAGAGAGAGGAGGAGGAGAGAAGGGAGAAGAGAGAGAGAGGAGAGGAGAGGAGGAGGAGGCAGGAGGAGGAGGAGGAGGAGGAGGAGGAGGAGGAGGAGGAGGACAATGTAATCAGCTCGTCAAGTACTTAAGTAACTTGCGAAACATTAAATCCTTAAAGTAGGAGAAAGAGGAGACGAAGGAAGAGGAAGAGGACGAGGAGGAGGAGGACGAGGAGGAGGAGGACGAGGAGGAGGAGGAGGAAGAGGAGGAGGAAGACGAAACAATGAAGAGGAAGAGTTAAATGAAAATGACACTTTTTTTTTCCAATTAAACTTATACTGTAAAAGGAAGAGTAAAAGAAGAGGTGATGGAAGAGGGGGAAGAATAGGAGAAGGAGCAAAAGTTCAGAAGCAGATGAGAGTTCAATGTCGAGAAATGCAATATTCTGAGCGTAAGTAGCAACAACCTCTCACGTAACTACTGCTCAAATGACACTCCCATAAGCAAGTCTGGGTGCGAGAGGGATTTAGTGGTCTTAGTGAGCTCTGATCTACATCCAAGGTAGAAATCGAGCAAAATGGGTACTAGGATTCATTTCAAGGAGCGTAAGCAACAGAAGCGCTTAAGTTACCCTCAAGCTATATTTAGCATTAGTTAGACCTCATCTTGATTATGCGGTTCAGTTCTGGTCACCTTACAATAGAATGGATATCAGAATGTTAGAATCGGTACAGAGAAGGATGAGTAAGATGATTCACGGGCTAAGAAACTTGCCATACGGGGAAGACTTAAACAATTCAACTTAAATTCTCTAGAAAGGCGAATCGAAGTTTATAAATGGATGAAGGGTTTTAATAAGGGGGATATTAATAAGGTTCTGATGGTAAGAGAACCGGT
Organism: Eriocheir sinensis; assembly: GCF_024679095.1. Classification (NCBI taxonomy): domain Eukaryota; kingdom Metazoa; phylum Arthropoda; class Malacostraca; order Decapoda; family Varunidae; genus Eriocheir; species Eriocheir sinensis. The sequence goes on along the minus strand of NW_026111772.1, from coordinate 19,345 downwards.
AGGACACGTAGTAATGGGTTTAAACTGGATAAATTGAGATTCAACAAGGACATAGGCAAGAACTGGTCTACCAACAGAGTGATAGATGAGTAGAAGAATCTTGGCAGTCATGTTGTGAGTGAGATAAATTCATGGACAGTGTTGTTACGTGGGGTTAGGTTCACGGGAGATGCCTTGCATAGGACTGCCGGCCTCCTCCAGACTCCTTACGTTCTTGTGTTCCAAGAAATAGGAAGAGGAGGAACAAGAGGATAATTTGTCTCTCTTCTTTCGCGCCTCAAGCTGAATATTGCCTCAGTGTTGCTTCAAGAAACTCTCTCTCTCTCTCTCTCTCTCTCTCTCTCTCTCTCTCTCTCTCTCTCTCTCTCTCTCTCTCTCTCTCTCTCTCTCTCTCTCTCTCTCTCTCTCTCTCTCTCTCTCTCTCTCTCTCTCTCTCTCTCTCTCTCTCTCTCTCTCTCTCTCTGTATATTCTAGTAAAGGTAAAAAAAAGAGCACAATAACCCTCTCTTTTTTCTTCTTTTTATTCTTTTTATTCTTTATATTATTCTTCTCCATTTTCTTCTTCTTCTTCTCCTCTATTTTGTTTTATCCTTCTATCTATTATTTATTTATTTTCATCTTCCATTTTCCTTCACCATTGTCATCTTTCTTCTTATTATTCTTGTTCTTCTTCTTCTTCTCCTACTTCTATTTCTTCTCTTTTTTTTCCTTTTCCTGGTTTCTCATCGTCATCGTCATCCTAATCATTCTCTTCTGCTCCACCTCCTCCTCCTCCTCCTCCTCCTCCTCCTCCTCCTCCTCCTCTTTTTCCTCCTCCTCCTCCTTAAAATCCAATCTTTCAAAATTTGCCGACGACACAAAGGTGGGTGGGAAGGCCCTCACAACGGCAGACTGCGAAATTATCCAGAGAGACCTGGACCAGATCACTCGGTGGTCAGAAAAATGGCAGATGTCCTTCAACAATACCAAATGTAAAGTAATGCATATCGGATCCCGAAACAGCAATCACACATATCACATGGGTGGCGAACCACTACATGTTGTGCAAGAGGAAAGAGACCTCGGGGTCACCATCAGCAGTGACTTGAAACAAACAAAACACTGCAAGTCCGCCTGTAAGAAAGCCAATACAATGCTTCGGTTCATAGCGAGGAACTTCGAATACAAGACGTCGGGAGTTATGTTATCCTTGTATAATTCGCTGGTAAGGCTCCACCTGGAATACGCCGTGCAATTCTGGTCACCTAATTACAGGTAAGACATTGAATTACTTGAGAGAGTACAGCGCCGCGCCACGAAGATGATACCATCACTGAAGCCGAAGCCCTATGAAGAGCGACTCGAGCGACTCAACCTCTTCACGTTGGAAAAAAGAAGACTGCTGGGAGACATGATACAAGTCTTTAAGTACCTGAACAAACCCAGCAACGTTGATCACTCCAAACTCTTCACGCTACAAACTAACCTGAGAACAAGAAACAACGGAAAATCAATTCAAGCAAAGCGATGCAATACCGACATCGGCAGGAGTTATTTCTCGAATAGAGTTGTTCGCCACTGGATCAGCCTTCCTGCAGAAGTGGTTAGCGCAGAGACCATCAACTCCTTCAAGAAACGCATTGATCGCCACTTTGCTGCATCGGGAGTGAACTGAACGTACCCAAGAGTAGATACACAAGTGCTTTAATCCTTCCCTGCAAGCCACTCCTATGGCAAAAGGATTGATTAAATCACTGAGCGCAGGCAGCCTAGTCAAGACCCAAAAGGCTTTCTGCTGCCTGCTAGTCCATGTTTCCATGTTTCTTCCACCTCCTCCTCCGCCTCGTCCTTTTCCTCCTTTCCTCTTCCTCCTCTTGCTTTTTTCTATTTTCCCACACTTCCCTTTTCCCAATGTTTTCCCATAGGCTCTGCTTCCTCCTCCTCCTCCTCCTTATATATATATATATATATATATATATATATATATATATATATATATATATATATATATATATATATATATATATATATATATATATATATATATATATATATATATATATATATATATATATATATATATATATATATATATATATATATATAAGTTACAATCCACCCTTTCCAAATTTGCTGACGACACCAAGTTGGGAGGGAAGGCCCTCACGACAGCACTGTAGAACCACTGTAGAGACCTGGACCAGATAACTAAGTGGTCAGAAAAGTGGCAGATGTCCTAGAAAACAAACACATATAAAGAAATGCACTTCGGTTCCAGAAACAGCAACCACACATACTACATGGGTGGCGAACCACTACAAGTAGTGCAAGAGGAAAGAGACCTTGGGGTCACCATCAGCAGTGATCTGAAACAAACAAAACACTGCAGGTCCGCCTGCAAGAAAGCCAATACTATGCTCGGGTTCATAGCGAGGAACTTTTAACACAAGACGCCGGAAGTTATGTTACCCTTGCATAATTCACTGGTAAGGCCCCACTTGGAATACGCCTTCAATTCCGGTCCCTAATTGCATGAAAGACATTGAATTACTCGAGAGAGTACAGCGACGCGGTACGAAAATGATACCATCATTGGGGACGCAACCTTACGAAGAACGACTCAAGCGACTCAATCACGTTTGAAAAGAGACGACTGCGGGGAGACCTGATACAAGTCTACAAGTACTGTACCAAACCAAGTTCATCAATGTTGATCACTCCAAACTCTTCACGCTACAAACTAACCCGAGAACAAGAAACAACGGTAAAACAATCCAAGCGAAGTGATGCAGTACGGCTATCGGCAGGAGTTATTTCTCGAACAGTATTGTTCGCCATTGGAACAGCCTTCCTGCAGGAGTGGTTAGTGCTGATACAATCAACTCCTTTTAAGAATCACATTGACCGTCACTTCGCTGCGTCGGGAATGAACTGAAGGTATCCACGAATACGTACAGAAGTGTTTTCAACCTTTCCACAGGTCATTCCTGTGGATGACGGACTGATCAAAGCACTAAAAGCAGGCAGCCTCGCAATGAGCCAATAGGCTTTCTGCTGCCTGCTCGTCTATGTTTCCATGTTTCCTTCTCCTTCTCCTCTTCCTCCCCTGAGTCAAGGACAGACGCCCCAAGTTCTAATGGAAAGGAATGCTCGTGTGTCTAAAGTGATGTTCCGCGTGAGGACTGATGCTTCTGTTAATTCAAGGAGCCGAAAAGTGTGTGTGCGTGTGTGTGTGTGTGTGTGTGTGTGTGTGTGTGTGTGTGTGTGTGTGTGTGTGTGTGAGAGAGAGAGAGAGAGAGAGAGAGAGAGAATTACCTCCTTCTTTCCTTTCAAACTTGCATTCACATTACCATTTTTCTTCCCTCACACACACCCAATTCCCTCCTCCACCTCCTCCTCCACCTCTTTCTCCTCCCCTCCTCCTCCTCTTCCTCCTTCTCTTATTCTTTTCGTTTTTTTCATTTCCTTTTCATTTTTTCATCATTTTTTCTTTTTTTTCTTCTTTTTTCTTTTTACTTTTCTTTTTCTTTTTCTTCTTCTCCTCCTCTTCTTCTTCTTCTTTTTCTTTTCTTATTTTTCTTTCTTCTTCTTCTTCTTCTTCTTCTTCTTCTTCTTCTTCTTCTTCTCATTATTATTATTATTATTATTATTATTATTATTATTATTATTATTATTATTATTATTATTATTATTATTATTATTATTATTATTATTATTATTATTATTATTATTATTATTCCTCCTCCTCCTCCTCCTCCTCCTCCTCCTCCTCTTACTCCTCCTCCTCCTCCTCCACCTCCTCCTCATCCTTCACATTTCTCTAACATTATACTATATTCTTTTTTGTCTCAGCTCACACTGAAATACCTGTTAATCTCTCTCTCTCTCTCTCTCTCTCTCTCTCTCTCTCTCTCTCTCTCTCTCTCTCTCTCTCTCTCTCTCTCTCTCTCTCTCTCTCTCTCTCTCTCTCTCTCTCTCTCTCTCTCTCTCTCTCTCTCTCTCCAATTACTTTTATCAACGTTCCTTTCCCTTAAGCCAATTAACGCATCTCGTCAGTGGGTCACCCGATGCAGGAGATGAAACTGAACTAAAGATATGAAGAAAAGTGAAGAGAATGATGAGTAAAGAGGATGAAGATGAGGAAGAGAGGAGGAAGAAGAGAGAAGAGGAAAGGGAGAGAAAGGAAAGAAACCAGAAAGGAAGAGAAAAGGTCATGGAGTAGAAAAAGAGAGAAAGAGAGAGAGGGAGGATATAAAGAGAAGGAGGAGAAGGACAAAGAGAGAGAAAAAAGACACTGAGAGAAGAAGGATGGGAGAAAGAGGAAAATTTAAAACGATAGAGAGAGAAAAAACAGGAGGAGGAGGAGGAGGAGGAGGAAGTAAAAGGAAGAAAGAAGGTTAACGAAGAGAAAGAGAATAAAAGGAGACAAGAAAGAGAAGAAAAATGGAAGAAGAGGGAGAGGATGGATAAAAAAACAGAAAGAAGGAAAAGTGAAGAGGACAGAGAAGGAAAGAATGGAAGGAAGAAGAAGAGGAAGTAAATAGAAGAATGAGGTTAACGAAGAGAGAGAAGGAGAAAAAGAGAGGCTTGGAAGAGAAGAAGAATGGAAGAAGAGAGAGAGGGTGGAGTGGAGGAAAAGCCATAAAGGAGGAAAAGCTAAGAGGATTAAGAAAGAACGGGAGAGGAAGAAAGTAAAAGGAAGGAGGAGGAGGTTAACGAAGAGAAAGAAAAAGAAAAGAAACACGGAGGAGAAGAAAAAGAATGGAGGAAGAGGAAGAGGGAGAGAGGATGGAGGACAAACGAGGAAGAGAAGAAATCTTCCAAACACCTATCCCCTATTCTTTGACAACACCCAGCTATCACCTTCTTCAACACTAAACATCCTCGGTCTATCCTTAACTCAAAATCTCAACTGGAAACTTCATATCTCATCTCTTACTAAATCAGCTTCCTCGAGGCTGGGCGTTCTGTACCGTCTCAGCCAGTTCTTCTCCCCTGCACAGTTGCTGTCCATATACAGGGGCCTTGTCCGCCCTCGTATGGAGTATGCATCTCATGTGTGGGGGGGCTCCACTCACACAGCTCTTCTGGACAGAGTGGAGGCTAAGGCTCTTCGTCTCATCAGCTCTCCTCCTCATACTGATAGTCTTCTACCTCTTAAATTCCGCCGCAATGTTGCCTCTCTTTCTATCTTCTATCGATATTTCCACGCTGACTGTTCTTCTGAACTTGCTAACTGCATGCCTCCCCCCTCCCTCGGCCCCGCTGCACTCGACTTTCTACTCATGCTCATCCCTATACTGTCCAAACCCCTTATGCAAGAGTTAACCAGCATCTTCACTCTTTCATCCCTCACGCTGGTAAACTCTGGAACACTCTTCCTTCATCTGTATTTCCTCCTGCCTACGACTTAAACTCTTTCAAGAGGAGGGTATCAGGACACCTCTCCTCCCGAAACTGACCTATCTTTCGGCCACCTCTTTGGATTCTTTTGGGGAGCAGTGGGTGGCGGGCTTTTTTTGTTAATGTTTGCTTTTTGTGTGCCCTTGAACTGTCTCCTTTGCTGTAAAAAAAAAAAAAAAAAAAAAGAACAGGAGGGGAAGAAAAAGCAAAGGGAAGAGAGAAGGAGAAAAGGAAAAGGAGATATGAACAGAGGAGGGAGAGAGAGAGAGAGAGAGAGAGAGAGAGAGAGAGAGAGAGTGTGTGTGTGTATAAAGCAATCTCGGTGAATGGCTAAGTGCCCGCGAGCCCTTCACACTATTCACGGCGTGTGTGTGTGTGTGTGTGTGTGTGTGTGTTTGAGGGGAGAGAATGTGTGTGTGTGTGTGAGGGGAGAGAATGTGTGTGTGTGTGTGTGTGTGTGTGTGTGTGTGTGTGTGTGTTTGAGGGGAGAGACTGTGTGTGTGTGTGTGTGAGGGGAGAGAATGTGTGTGTGTGTGTGTGTGTGTGTGTGTGTGTGTGTGTGTGTGTGTGTGTGTGTGTGTGTGTGTGGGGTGAGTGTGTGTGTGTGTGTGTGTGTGTGTGTGTGTGTGTGTGTGTGTGTGTGTGTGTGTGTGTGTGTGTGTGTGTGTGTGTGTGTGTGTGTGTGTGTGTGTGTGTGTGTTATGGAAAAATAATACATCAAAAAGGGCCATTTTTACACGTTCAATCAGTGGGATAATTTTCTCGGGGGAAATTAAAAGGAAATGACCTGCAATCAGTACCACGAAGGAGGAGGAGGAGGAGGAGGAGGAGGAGGAGGAGGAGGAGGAGGAGGAGGAGGAAGTAATAAAAAAGAGGAAGGAAGACGAAGATGAAAATGCCAACGCTACTCAAATTCTCTGAAACACAACCCGGAAGCAACATTACCATGATTACACTGGATGATGGATGCTGGAAAGGTTAAGTTTACTGATGAATTCTGAGACAGGATTGAATTATTAAATGGATGCTGGCAGAGGTATAATTCATAGATGGATTCTGAAGCTGCTTAAAACTTTTAGGTGAGTGCTGGGAAAGGTTAATTTTTTTATGAATTCTGCGGCGGGATATAATTGATAGATGGATGCTGAGAAAGGCTAAGTTTGTAAATGGATTCTGAAACTGGTTAATGCTCTTAGATGGATGCTGTCAAAGGCTAAGTTTATAGATGGATTATGAAACTGGTTAATGCTTTTAGATGGATGCTGTCTAAGGGTAAATTTATAGATGGGTTCTGAAATTCGTTAATGCTTTTAGATGTAAGCTGTCAAAGGCTAAGTTTATATATGGATTCTGAAACAGATTAATGCTTTTAGATGGATGTTGTCAAAGGCTGATATTTTAGATGGATTCAGAGATAGGTTAACGCTTCTAGGTGGGTGGTGGGAAAGGTTGAACTAACTTATAGCTGGAAGTTTAGACAAGATTGAACGTATAGGAATCTGGGAAAGGTCAAAGTCATTAATGGATTTTGAAACAGGCTAACACGTCTCTTTTTTTTCCTCTCATAATATAATGTTACCTATTGCTAACAAATGAGAGGAAGAGATAGGTGTTGGGGCTGTGTGGCAGAAACAGAGGGAGGAAAAGACCAGCGGGAGCCAACACCTCAAAGGACTCGCTAAAATGGTTTCACTACAGCTCACGATGCACTAAACTGATTCAACTTTTCCCAGCATCCGCCTGGTACATGTTTAAACTGGTGTCAAAATCCGTCTATAAATTCGACCTTTCTAACTTCCACCTATACGTTTAAACCTGCCTCATATTCAAGCTATAAATTCAATCTTTCCCAGCATCCACCTATACGTTTAAACCTGCCTCATATTCCATCTATAAATTCAATCTTTCCCAGCATCCACCTATATGTTTAAACCTGCCTCATATTCAAGCTATAAATTCAATCTTTCCCAGCATCCACCTATATGTTTAAACCTGCCTCATATTCAAGCTATAAATTCAATCTTTCCCAGCATCCACCGATACGTTTAAACCTGCCTCATATTCAAGCTATAAATTCAATCTTTCCCAGCATCCACCTATATGTTTAAACCTGCCTCATATTCAAGCTATAAATTCAATCTTTCCCAGCATCCACCTATATGTTTAAACCTGCCTCATATTCAAGCTATAAATTCAATCTTTCCCAGCATCCACCTATATGTTTAAACCTGCCTCATATTCAAGCTATAAATTCAATCTTTCCCAGCATCCACCGATACGTTTAAACCTGCCTCATATTCAAGCTATAAATTCAGTCTTTCCCAGCATCCACCTATATGTTTAAACCTGCCTCATATTCAAGCTATAAATTCAATCTTTCCCAGCATCCACCTATATGTTTAAACCTGCCTCATATTCAAGCTATAAATTCAGTCTTTCCCAGCATCCACCTATATGTTTAAACCTGCCTCATATTCAAGCTATAAATTCAGTCTTTCCCAGCATCCACCTATATGTTTAAACCTGCCTCGAATTCCATCTATAAATTTAATTTTTCCCAGCATCCACCGATACGTTTAAAACTGTCTCAAATTCCATCTATAAATGTAACCTTTCCCAGCACCCACTTATACATTTAAATCTGTCTTAAGTTATATTTAAAATTCAAACTTTCCCAGCACCCACCAAGAAGTATTAACCTGTCTCAGAATCCGTTTATAAACTTAGTCTTTCCCAGCATCCAGCTATCAATTCTATCCTGTCTCAAAATTTATCAACAAAATTCACCTTTCCTTGCATTCACCTATAAATTCTAACCTATATCTGAATTCATTTATAAATTTAGCCTTTCCCGATATCACGCTATGAATTCTACCCTGTCTCAGAATGCATCAATAAAATTAACCCCTCCCAGTATTCACCTAGAAGTTTTAACCTGCTTCAGAATCAATTTACGAATTAACTCTCTCCCAGCATCCATTTACAAATTCAATCCTGTCTCAGAATCCATCTTTAAAATTCAACTTTTCCCACCATCGACCATCCACCTTCATACGTTCACTTGTCCCAGAATCCATCAACAAATTAACCTTTCCCAGCACCCACATACTATATGTTTTAACCTATCTCAGAATCCATTTATAAATTCAGCCTTTCCCAGCATCCACTTGTACGTTTAAACCAGTCTCAAATTTCTGATATAAATTCACCTTTCCCAGCATCCACCAACATATTTAAACCCATCACAGAATCCACTTATTAATTTACCTCCTCCCACCATCCACCATCCACATAGTCTATATTTATGAACTTGTCCCAGAATCCACCTATTAAATTCAACCTTTCCAGCATCCACCAACAGTTTTAAGCTTTATCTCACCGTCACCTTAAAAAATCTAACCTTAACTTATAAATCTGAACCTATCTCACCATCCATTTGTTTCGACCGTTCCAAAAATCCACTAATAACACTAAACTATCTTCAGCCTCCACCAGCTCCGTGAAGCATGACTCAGAAAAGGGGAGAGGCCTACACGCTTATTGGCCAGTACGAGGGGAAGGGGCGGCACTCGCTTGCCAAATCATCGTGAACAAAGGATAGTGACGGCTAACCTTACCCAGCACCCACCAATCACATGCAGCCTTAGTGGGAGAGGGGGCGTGGCTTACTAATGGACTGTCCAATGATAAACGCTTACTAGGGAGGGGCTTGTTCGCCTAGTTAACGTGAAGAGAGCAAGAACATAAGGAGTTTGAAAGAGGCCTCCACCAATGACATGTAGCCTGAGATGAAGAGGGGCGAGGCTTACTTATAGACTGGCCAATGATAAACACGTAAATGGGAAGGGGGAGGGGCCTATTTTCCAGGGTAACGTAAACAGAGTATGAGGAAGACTCCACCAATGACGTGCAGCCTTCGAGGGAGAGGGGGCGTGGTTTACTAGTGGACTGACCAATGATAGACGCTAAAGAAGAAAGGGGGAGGAACTTATTCGCCTGGTTAGCGTGAAGAGAGTAAGAACATAAGAACCTAAGGAGTCTGCAAGAGGACCCCACCAATGACATGCAGCCTGAGATGGAGAGGGGGCGTAGCTAACTAATGAAATGGCCAATGATAAACACGTAATAGGGAAGGAGGAGGGGCTTATTCGCCAGGGTAATGCGGACAGAGTGTAAGGCAGGCTTTACTAATCACGTGGAGCCTCAATAGGAAAAGGGGGCGTGGTTTACTAGTGGACTGACCAATGATAGACGCTTAATAGGGAAGGGGGAGGGGCCTATTCGCCTAGTTAACGTGAAGAGAATAAGAACATAGGAACATAAGGAGTCTGCAAGAGGCCTCCACCAATGACGTGCAGCCTTAGTGGGAAAGGGGGCGTGGTTTACTAGTGGACTGACCAATGATAGACGCTTACTAGGGAAGGGGGAGGGGCCTCTTCGCCTAGTTAACGTGAAGAGAGTAAGAACATAAGTAGTCTGCAAGAGGCTTCCACCAATGACATGCAGCCTTAGTGGGAGAATGGGCGTGGTTTATTTGGGGAGAGGCCAATGATAGACGCTTAAAGGGAAGGGGGAGGGGCTTATTCGCCTAGTTATCGTGAACAGATTATAAAGAAGACTCACCATACTGGACAGTGAAGAGGAAGAGAAGTGACGTGGATGGGACGGAGGAGTCTGACATCACTTTCATTGTTACTATCTACCTATACTTCTTTCTTTTCTCTTTTCTTCTTTTCTCACCCCGGTAATCTTAGTCCATTTTCTTTGAGTTCTTTGAGGAAGGACTTATCGAAAACAGTTCTTCATTTCTTTTCTTTTTTTTCTCTCCGTAAGGTGGATCAACTATTAAAATCACACTCTCATAGTTATATACCACTCTAGTAGTTTTTTTTTTTTTTCGTTATCACTTGTTTAAATAGTTTTCTTTCTTGTTTTTATTGATATTGTTACCGACCTATTTCTTTGTTTTATTTCTGAGTCTCGTCTTTAGTTCACTGCCCTTTCTATTCTTTTTTGTGTTATTCTTTGCTTTCTTCTGTAACGCTGTTGTTCTGATGCTGTTTTCTTGTGCTATTGCTGTTATTGCTTTTGTTACCCTCCTTTCTTTTTCTTTTTCAAGTCGTCGTACACGTTCACACAGTTCTGATTCAATATTTCGTTTCAGTTCAAAATAGTTATCTTTAAAATTTCTTTCTCGTTCTTGTTTTTAGTTTCGTTCAGGTGAGCTGCTCTGTCGTTCATATTTTTGTCTTCGTTTTTCGTCTTTGTTCTCAGTTTTGTTCAGATTTCTTTAAGATTTCGATTTTTTCGTTATTTTTCGTTTTCTTTTGTTTCGTTCAGATTTCGTTTAGATTTCGTTTTCTCTCAGTTTCATTCAGATTTCCTTCTCGGCCATATTTTTTTCGTCTTCGTTTTCAGTTCTCGTTTCAATTCTCGTCCCAGTTTTTGCTCTTTTTTTCCTTCAACGTCCCTTCAAGTAACCGTCCTACACTTTGTCTTCATTCACGTACTCATTTACATTCTCGTCCCACGTTTTCAGTTTCTCGTATCTGTCCTCGTTTGAATTCTCGTCTCTCCGTTCTTGCTCTCGTTCAGTATCTCGCCTTCGTTCTCGTACTCCTTTAAAATCTCATCCCCGTTCTCGTTCTCGTTTTGATTCAAAGCTTCGGTCTTGTCCCCACTTCGCTTCACTTCACTTATCTCATCTTCCCCGCTTGATCCACCCTCGACTTTCTTTTACCATTGAGACGCTCGCGTGGGTTCAGAGGCACGAGGCGACACTCCACGCAGTGCCCGAAGACCTAAGACGACAGGTATAAGCATCCTCGATCCGATATTACAGGAACATGAGCCACCTGTGCTCTTCGGTTCCCTGACACACGAAGGGCTTAGCGAAGAGCCACCCACTAGTTCTGTCAACTTGGTGTTTGCGCTAAAGGCTCTAAATTTAGGCCGTCACTTCTTGTTCTATGTGTCGATTCTGCAGGTAGAAAACACTTTTATTATGGTTTTGCAAGAGGGTTTTTTTTTAGTGAAGGAAGCAGTTCAAGGGCAAAAAAATTAAAACAATGAAAACAAAGCACTTATATAATGGGTTTCCAAGAGGGTTTTTTTTCACTACAGGGAAGGAAGGGCAAAAAAATGTAGACAAAACAAAGCACTTATATAATGGGTTTCCAAGAGGTTTTTTTACAGTACAGGGAAGGGCAAAAAAAACGTAGACAAAAAAGGACTTATATAAGGGTTTCCAAGAGGTTATTTTTACAGTAAGGGAAGGAAGGGCAAAAAAATGAAGACAAAAAGAGGACTTATATAATAGGTTTCCAAAACTTTTTTTTTACAGTAAGGGAAGGAAGGATTCGAGGGGAAAAAATTAAGACAAATAAAAACCGCCAATCACTGATCCTATAAAAAGAACTATCAAAGAGTAGCCAAAAGAGAGGTCAGTTTCGAAAGGTCAAGTCGTAGGCAGGAGGAAATACAGACGTTGGAGGTTATGTTATAATTAGAGGTATTTTGCTGTTACGACGAACTGATTCCATTGTATTGTAGCGGCGATAATTAACTCAATACGGCAGGAAAGTTATCAAGTTATTAAGGTCGGATGGAATACTTTTGTAGCGCAATACACGTGCAATCTTTTTTTAAATATAGCGTGCAATGAAACAATAACATTTCCTGATGGAACTTTAATAGGGTCTAAATGCGCTCCCAGGAATTAAGGACGCTAATTATAGGACTTTTATAGCTGTTTTAATATAGGTGGCAGCACTGTAGGTATTGGTTCAGATAATATTCACGAGAGGGTGGCCTCCTCTGGCAACGTTAATACTTACAACATGGATTATTATTTAGTAACTGAATGAAGTGCAGTAGCAACTGACTTCCGGAAAATAGAAGGGGGGCGAGGGGGTCGAGGCCCCATATAAGAAGTATATTTTGTGTCCATACAACACACTGCCGTATTGCTTTTCCGTCGCAAAAGGAAGGGGGGTCTCCTTCGTTGTAAAAAAAAAATAAGAAGAAGCGTTTAGCCTGTTTAAGAACATAAGAACGTAGGAGTCTGCAGGAGGCCGGTAGGCCTGTACAAGGCAGCTCCTTTGAACATAAGCTCTCGTGAATCTAACCCCACCTAATATCACTATCCATGAATTTATCTAATCTATTTACGAATGCGACAATTGTATTAGCACTCACCACATGACTGCTAAGCCTGTTCCACTCACCTACCATTCTGTTAGTAAACCAATTTTTGCCTATGTCCTTGTTGAATCTGAATTTATCCAGTTTAAACCCTTTACTTTGTGTCCTACCCGGTTCTCTTACAAACAAAAATTTATGAATAGCCCCCTTATTAAAGCCCTTCATCCATTTATAAACCTCGATCATGTCTCTACGCACCCTTCGCCTTTCTAGAGAATGCAAGTTTAACTGTTTGAGTCTTTCCTCGTCTGGCAAGTTTCGTAACCCTTGAATCATCTTAGTCATCCTCCTCTGCACCGATTCTAACATTTTGATATCCATTCTATAGTAAGGTGACCAGAATTGAGCCGCATAATCAAGATGAGGTCTAACTAATGCTAAAAATAGTTTGAGGAAGACTTCGGGGCTTCTGTTGCTTACCCTCCTTGAAATAAATCCCAGTACCCTGTTTGCTCGATTTCTAGCTTGAATACATTGTGCCCTTGGATGGAGATCAGAGCTCACTAAAACCCCTATATCCCTCTCGCACCCAGACCTCCTTATGGGAGTGTCATTTAAGCAATAGTTATGTGAGGGGTTGTTCCTACATACACTCAGAATACTGCACTTCCCTACATTGAACTCCATCTGCCATTTATCCTTGATCATACAAACTGTTTAGTTCACCTTGTAGAATACTAGCGTCCTGATCCGACTCAATTACTCTACGGTCTCTACCGATCTTGGTATCATCTGCAAACTTACTAACATCACTACTAATTCCTGTATCTAAGGCACTGATATAAATAATAAACAAAAGTGGACCCAACACCGAACCCTGTAGGACCCCACTCGTAACACAGCCCCAGTCAGATCTTGTACCATAGATTTGCACTCCTTGCTTCCTATTGCTAAGCCACGCCTTAACCCAGTCCAAAACTTTACCCTTTACTCCGTGAGCCTGTAAATGTCGTTGGTGAGGAGCTTTGTCAAACGCTTTACTAAAATCAAGATAAATTACATCGTAATTTTCATCTCTGTCTACCGCCTCAAATACTTTATTGTAGAAGGACAAGAGATTGGTGAGGCATGACCTTCCTTTCGTGAACCCATGCTGTGAATCGTGAATTAAGCTGTTTCTCTAGATGCTCCCGAATGTTCCTGGCTATTATGGACTCCAGCATCGTGCCCATAACCGATGTTAAGCTAATTGGGCGATAGCTGGAAGCAGCTGCCCTGTCCCCCTGTTTGAAAATCGGCGTCACATTAACTACTTTCCATAGGCTGGGCACATAACCAGTAATTACCGACATCTTAATTAAAGATGTCGGTTAGTGGCCTTTGTAAAGGATTAGTGTGAGGGAAGGAAGCGGCCAAGAATACTGACCAAGGACCGACGAGTACAGTGTGACCCTCTACGTACAGTGTGACCCTCTACGTACAGTGTGACCCTCTACGTACAGTGTGACCCTCTACGTACAGTGTGACCCTCTACGTACAGTGTGACCCTCTACGTACAGTGTGATCCTCTACGTACAGTGTGACCCTCTATGTACAGTGTCGCCCTCTACGTACAGCGTGACCCTTTACGTACAGTGTGACCCTCTACGTACAGTGTGACCCTCTACGTACAGTGTGACCCTCTACATACAGTGTGATCCTCTACGTTCAGTGTGACCCTCTACGTACAGTGTGATCCTCTACGTACAGTGTGACCCTCTACGTACAGTGTGTACATCTAATTACAGTTTGATCCTCTTCGTACAGTGTGACCCTCTACGTACAGTGTGACCCTCTACGTACAGTGTGACCCTCTACTTACAGTGTGATCCTCTACGTACAGTGTGACCCTCTACATACAGTGTGATCCTCTACGTTCAGTGTGATCCTCTACAGTGTGACCCTCTACGTACAGTGTGACCCTCTACGCACAGTGTGACCCTCTACGTACAGTGTGACCCTCTACATACAGTGTGATCCTCTACGTTCAGTGTGACCCTCTACGTACAGTGTGATCCTCTACATTACAGTGTGATCCTCTACGTACAGTGTGACCCTCTATGTACAGTGTCGCCCTCTACATGCAGCGTGACCCTTACGTACAGTGTCTCCCTCTACGTACAGTGTGACCCTCTACGTACAGTGTGACCCTCTACGTACAGTGTGACCCTCTACGCAGTGTGATCCTCTACGTACAGTGTGACCCTCTACGTACAGTGTGACCCTCTACATACAGTGTGACCCTCTGTACAGTGTCTCCCTCTACGTACAGCGTGACCCTCTACGTACAGTGTGACCCTCTACGTACAGTGTGACCCTCTACGTACAGTGTGATCCTCTACGTACAGTGTGACCCTCTATGTACAGTGTGACCCTCTACGTACAGTGTCGCCCTCTACGTACCGCGTGACCCGGTACGTACCGTGTGACCCGCTACGCACAGTGTGACACTCTACGTACAGTGTCGCCCTCTACGTACAGTGTGACCCTCTACGTGCAGTGTCGCCCTCTACGTACAGTAACCCTCTACGTACAGTGTGACCCTCTACGTACAGTGTCGCCCTCTACGTACAGTGTGGCCCTCTACGTAGAGTGTCTCCTCTACATACAGTGTGACCCTCTACGTACAGCGTGACCCTCTACGTACAGTGTGACCCTCTACGTACAGTGTGACCCTCTACAGTGTCGCCCTCTACGTACAGTGTGACCCTCTACGTACAGTGTCGCCCTCTACGTACAGTGTAACCCTCTACGTACAGTGTGACCTCTACGTACAGTGTGACCCTCTACATACAATGTGACCCTCTACGCACAGTGTGACCCTCTTCGTACAGTGTGACCCTCTACGTACAGTGTGACCCTCTACGTACAGTGTCGCCCTCTACGTACAGTGTCGCCCTCTACGTACAGTGTCGCCCTCTACGTACAGTGTGACCATCTACGTACAGTGTGACCCTCTACGTACAGTGTCGCCCTCTACGTACAGTGTCGCCCTCTACATGAATAGCCTTAAAACACCACCCATACTGTACTTATTTATTCATTAAGGGAGTATACTCTATAATTTCGTGTGGCCTAGGTGCAGTGTGACCCTCTATGTACAGTGTCGCCCTCTACGTACAGTGTCGCCCTCTACGTACAGTGTGACCCTCTACGTACAGTGTGACCCTCTACGTACAGTGTCGCCCTCTACGTACAGTGTCGCCCTCTACGTACAGTGTCTCCATCTACGTACAGTGTGACCCTCTATGTACAGTGTCGCCCTCTACGTACAGTGTGACCCTCTACGTACAGTGTGACCCTCTATGTACAGTGTGACCCTCTATGTACAGTGTCGCCCTCTACGTACAGTGTGACCCTCTGTACAGTGTCGCCCTCTACATGCAGTGTCGCCCTCTACATGCAGTGTGACCTCTGTACAGTGTCGCCCTCTACGTACAGTGTGACCCTCTACAGTGTGTGACCCTCTACGTACAGTGTCGCCCTCTACGTACAGTGTCGCCATCTACGTACAGTGTCGCCCTCTACATGAATAGCCTTAAAACACCACCCATACTGTACTTATTTATTCATTAAGGAGTATACTCTATAATTTCGTGTGGCCTCGGTGCAGTGTGACCCTCTAAGTACAGTGTCGCCCTCTACGTACAGTGTCGCCTCTACGTACAGTGTGACCCTCTACGTACAGTGTGACCCTCTACAGTGTGACCCTCTACGTACAGTGTCGCCCTCTACGTACAGTGTGACCCTCTTCGTACAGTGTGACCCTCTACGTACAGAGTGACCATCTACGTACAGTGTCGCCCACTACGTACAGTGTAACCCTCTACGTACAGTGTGACCCTCTACGTACAGTGTGACCTCTACGTACAGTGTCGCCCTCTGCATACAGTGTCGCCCTCTACATGCAGTGTGACCCTCTACGTGCAGTGTGACCCTCTACGTACAGTGTGACCCTCTATGTACAGTGTCCCCTCAGTACAGTGTCGCCCTCTACGTACAGTGTGCACCTCTACGTACATTGTGACCCTCTACGTACAGTGTGACCCTCTACGTACAGTGTGACCTCTCACGTACAGTGTCGCCCTCTACGTACAGTGTCGCCCTCTGCATGCACAGTGTGACCCTCTACGTACAGTGTGACCCTCTACAGTGTCACCCTCTATGTACAGTGTCGCCCTCTACATGTATAGCCTTAAAACACCACCCTTACTGTACTTATTTTATTCATTAAGGAGTATGCTCTATAACTTCGCGTGGCCTCGGTGCTTATCTCCGTACCATTAACTCTTGAGCCTGTGGTGATATAAAGCAGTAAAATAACTTTGATATGATGCAAATACAGCTTCAGGAGAGATAAAATTGAAATACATCTACGTAGTGTATAAATATAAATACAACCATATGCTGCAATCTCAAACTTCAGGGGTTAGGTGATAAAAACAAAAGTCGATTATGGTGCACGAGTAAAAAGTAAAATGAAAATAATAATAATAATAATAATAATAATAATAATAATAATAATAATAATAATAATAATAATAATAATAATAATAATAATAATAATAATAATAATAATAACAACAATAATAGTAACAACAATAATAATAATAATAATAATAATAATAATAATAATAATAATAATAATAATAATAAAAACCCGGTTAATCTTCTCTGTGGCCTTGGGAAATGGTCGTAATGGAAGCCCGAACCGTTAATAATATAGACTTTACTCCTGCTCCCGCCGCCCGCTAATATTAATAAAGTAAAATAATTAGGAAACATATTATGGTTTACCTTTCTAAAATGTCTCATATGCGAATTCTGAAATAAAATGGAACGGATATATTTTGTTGTCACGTGTACAAAACTCGTGTTTATGTCGGATGTCGGTGCATAAAATATGGTGGGGGGTTTTTTTTTTTTTTCCACGGCATATTTCAACCACACTAATGGACCGAACGAGCCGCGTTTGGGGGCTAAAAAAGTGCACGCTCGGTGTATTACTCTCCATGTTTACTACGTGTGGAACGACTTTTTCTTCGCGTACCTGCATGTATATTACGGGTTTGTTTGTTTGTTTGTTTGTTTGTTTTCCTTTTTTTTTTTTTTTTTGCTGAAATTGCACCTGCCAGGCGTTCCACTACAGAATTAGATCAGGGTGCGCGTGCGCGAGCGAGCGAGCGAGCGAGCACACACACACACACACACACACACACACACACACACACACACACACACAAGAAGAACAAGGAGAAGAACAAGAACAAAATAAACAGACACACACAAAAATATGAACGAGAACAAAATGAACAAGAACACACACACACACACACACACACACACACACACACACACACACGCTGCCCTGCCTTGAGAGCTGCTGCAGGCTTCACAGTCTGACAGGGCGGCGGTTCGAAACCCACTCAGGCCGGATTCTTTCCGCTGACTAGGAGTGGTTACTGTACCCCCTTGAGCCAGGGGGGGGGGTGTCGTAATGAATCCTAACAGTACCAGAGATCGACGATAATGAGCACTTGCTCATGTCAGGAGGCCTGCTGGCGATTACAGAGTCAACACGTGATCAGGCCGTGGTGGTGAACTACACACACACACACACACACACACACACACACACACAAATTTGCTGTTCCCAGTTAATCACAATAAGTTTCGCTATATGAATCGACAAATTAAAAAAAATGGCCAACAAAACATAATGATAATAAAAAAAATAATAATAATAATAATAATAATAATAATAATAATAATAATAATAATAATAATAATAATAATAATAATAATAATAATAATAATAATAATAATAATAATAATAATAATAATAATAATAATAATAATAGTGATGACGCGCTGATGCTCATTAAGGCGTGGTAAACATTTGGTCTTAGCCATATCTTTTCTTTTTATTTCACGCGCGCGCAGGTGAAAAGTGAGGCAATTAATTCGGCTTACCTGGATTTCGGGAAGTAATTAGTGGCGTGGGTGTCAATGGTGATAATGATGATGAGGATGATGATGATGATGATGATGATACGAATAAGAATAAGAAGAAAAAATAAGAGGAAGAAGAATACGTAGAAGGAAAGTAAGAAGGAAATGAAGAAGAAGAAGAAGAAGAAGAAGAAGGGAAGAAGAAGAAGAAGAAGAAGAAGAAGAAGAAGAAGAAGAAGAAGAAGAAGAAGAAGAAGAAGAAGAAGAAGAAGAAAAAAAGACGAAGAAGAAGAAGAAGAAGACAAGCAAGAAAAAGAAAAACAAGAGGAGTAGCCATATTAATAATAATAATAATAATAATAATAATAATAATAATAATAATAATAATAATAATAATAATAATAATAATAATAATAATAATAATAATAATAATAATAATAATAATAATAATAATAAATAAATAAATAATAATAATAATAATAATAATAATAATAATAATAATAATATTAATAAATAAATAATAATAATAATAATAATAATAATAGTAGTGATAATGAATATATTGATAATAATAATAATAATAATAATAATAATAATAATAATAATAATAATAATAATAATAATAATAATAAAAATAACAATAATAATAGTAATAACAGCAGCTCTCACAAAACACATCATTTTTTTTTTCTTATATTTTATTTCTCATATATATTGACAACTTATATACGCTCATAAATGCGCGTTTGCGTCGACTCTTTATCTCTGTCACCTCTGCCCTTGATTTCTGTGATTAATTAGGAGGATAAAAAAGGGCGTGTGACGATAT
>NW_026111770.1:0-25000 GCF_024679095.1 Eriocheir sinensis | reverse complement strand
CTGCAGGGGGAGGCCAGGGAAGGATACATCGCCACACTCGAATAAACGTCGGTATAAATCGCCACGCAGGGACGAGAAACAAAAAGCTAAAGAAACGCGGCGTATCAAAAATAAGTCATCACCAGAAAGCTCACCTCGCAGGAAGAGAAAGATCAAAGTACGTTTGGCTGTGAACCTAAACCAAAGAATTGAGCATGAGCATGAGAAAGAAATGGATAAAAGGGATAAAGTGGATGACGAGGCTGAGAAAAAGAGTGGCGGCGGCATGTGCGTCACGCTGTACGTATTCTTTTGCCTGTTCCTTGCCACGGCGTTGTTCTTCGGGGTCATGTACGCCTTTCCTGTCGACGAAGAAGAGGCAAGCTTTCTTACTCCTCAGGCCTGGGAGATCTTTCGTGTGGAGTTGATTAGCACCGGGTTGCTGTGTTTCGGTGCCCTGGTTGTGCTGTGTCTGTTGAGGAGCAAGCAGTCCTCCCTCATGGAACTACTCGTAGCCTTCATTATGGCCCTGTTCAACCTGTCCATCGTGCACCTGCCGAGGCTCCTCTTCAGCAACATCGGTGAGTTCAGGTACTTCGTGGGCCCCTTGTGGCTCGTGGAGATCGTAGTGCCGCTTCTGGTCCTCAGCATCATTGTCTGTCACTTGGCTGTCGCTGAACTTTGCTGCTGAAAAGTATCGTGTCTTTCTTTAATGCTTATTGCAGATGTTTATAATTCTCTTTGCTTTCTAAACTAACCTCCAACTGATTCTATCCCTCTTTACGTACCTTTATTTCCAGTTTCCTTTCCGGCCGTTTTATCATTGCTGTGGTAGATGGTCACTGTTCATTCCCTAAACCTATCAACAGAGGTATCCCGCAGGCCTCTGGCCTATATCCCACTCTCTTTCTGTTATTCATTGATCTTCTTTTCAAAACGAACTGTCATATCCATTGTTACGCCGATGACTCTACTCTGCATTACTCAACTTCTTTTGATAGAAGACCCACCCAACAGGAATTATATGATTCCGGGCTAGAGGCTACAGAACGCTTAAACTCAGACCTTACTATTATTTCTGATTGGGGCAAGAAGAACTTGGTGTCCTCGAACGCCTCAAAAACTCAATTTCTCCACCTATCCACTCGACATAATTTTAAAAACACCTATTCCCTAATCTTCGACAACACTCAGCTATCACCTTATTCTACACTATCTAAACTGGAAACTTCATATCTACGGAGTAGGTAGGAAGACACTTACCGAAACGGGCGTAAGCCACTCCGGGTGAGGTATATCTGGGAAGCGAGGAGGGTGCTGAAGCTCTCCAAAGACCCTCCCCATGTCCTTACTGTCCGTTTCCCTATTGTCTCATCAACACTGAGAGTAGTTCAGCATGCTCTCTAAAGACAGATTCTCTCTCTTTCCACACCACACTATATTCAAACAACATACACACCATCTCCCAAAATTTTACAAATTCAAAATGGCGTTTGTAAACATAGCCTCGGTGTCATCGCGTAAGGGGGGAGACCACAAATTCCCCCAGGGAGGACTTGTAACAGCCACCGCTCAAGCAGTCGCGTGCTCTCCTTCAGTGAGACGGAAAATGAGCCGCTGCAAGCACAGACTTCTTAGTGTTTACGTATAAAATATTATAGACTACCCTTGTCCTCGTCTCCTGTGCCATCTATGTATGCTTTCCTTGTCTCTCGTTGCGCTCTCTGTAGTCCATGTCGCGTCTTCATTGTTAAATTTTCTTGTTCTCGTTTATCTTCTACTGTCCGTCCACGTCCTGCTATACAATCCTAATACATATTGTTCCACATATACACCAACAATTGGTGACCCTGCAGTGTTGCTAAGGTTCTAGGTGGCTTATAGCCGGTGCCTCTCAAGGGCACTCTCTCCCAGAGGGTGGACCTGAGTCAGAAGCATCTGATTCATTCGTCCTACCCTCTCCTGGGGCAATAAATCTCAACTCCGCTTGGGGTTCGTGGGATTGAGCCTCGGGCAGGGAGAAGTATTACGCCGTGGGCGTAGTTGCCACCTACAGGGTTTCTCCCCCGCCCTCCCCCAGGCACCCTCTGTGCCCTCCTCCAGACGCCTTTTGCGTCTCCTTCAGGCACCCTCTGTGCCCTCCTCCAGACGCCTTTTGCGTCTCCTTCAGGCACCCTCTGTGCGCCTCCTCCAGGCATCTTCAGCGCCTCCTCCAGGCATCCTTAGTGCCCCCCGGTGCTCATCCCGGCGCTAAATTTCAATCCAAAGCTGGATGTTGCGCCTACGTGCGCAACGACATCACTTGCTCTCGTGCCCACGACCTTAACTCCAGAATTTTCCACCAAATGGCTAACACTTCATTGTCATTCCATTACTAAATACATCTCTGCTGTTTATCTCTCACCTAACTCTACTGACTATGTAAAATTCTTTGACTACTTGAACTCTAAAGTGGAGCACATCTTGACTCACTCTCCCTTCGCTGAAATCTCCCACTTAGGAGATTTCAATGTTCACCACAAGCGTTGGCTTTCATCCTCTTTCACTGACCAGCCTGGTGAACAAGCCTATAACTTTGCTCTCCTCAATGATCTAGAGCAGATGGTTCAGCACCCTGCACGTATCCCCGACCGTCTTAGAGACAGGCCAAACATACTAGACCTCTTCCTTACCTCTAACATCTCTACTTCGGGTAGGCGGTGGGTCAGTGGTAGCGTGTTGGGCCCACATTTATCGCGTGATGGACGACGCGAGTTCGAATCCCCACGCTACCACCTCGGATTTTTCAGTCACCGCCGAGTTGATTAAAACTACCCACATGCTGTCCTGAAGACCACCCATCAACCCGGACTCTAGAGTTAACGGTCCAAATGAATCAAGAACGAATTCCGGGGAGCAGCATGAGCCAAGAGAAGATGGCGCCACTATAAACACTTTCCTGCGCCAATACGGGCTGGGGCCGACTACCATCCAGGCCCCTCAAACAAGCCTACAGGCGCTATAGGAGTAGACGTAAAAATTTTTTTTTTAAAAAACCCCACTTTGTCAAACTGTTCTCTCCGTTGGGCTCCTCCGATCACAACCTTATTTCTGTATCCTGTCCTATCGTTCCGTACACTCTCTGGACCCGCCGAAGAGGCGATGCTTCTGGCATTTTGCATCAACTCGGTGGGACGACCTGACGATGTACTTTTACGACTTCCCGTGGAATGATTACTTCTTTCAGGAGAGAGACCCCTCTGTGTGTACACAGCGGATCACAGTGGTAATTGTCTCTGGAATGGAGGCACACATTCCACGTACATTTTCTACTCATCACGCTAAAAAGCCTTGGTTTAATCACGCTTGTTCTCGTGCTATCAAACCCGTACACTCCGGACCCACCGAAGAGGCGATGCTTCTGGCATTTTGCATCAGTTCGGTGGGACGACCTGACGATGTACTTTTACGATTTCCCGTGGAATGATTACTGCTTCTAGGAGAGAGACCCTGTATGTGCCCAGCGCATCACAGAGGTGATTGTCTCTGGAATGGAGGCACACATTCCACGTACTTTCTCTACGCCTCACGCTAAAAAGCCTTTGTTTAATCACGCTTGTTCTCGTGCTATCAAAGATAGAGAAGCAGTTCACAAAAAGGTAACCACGCCTTCGCACTCCTGCTAACCATGATCTTTATATTTCAGCCCGGAATCGTGCCAAATCTATTCTTCGACTTACCAAAACTTCTTTTATTAATAGGAAACGCCAAAATATTGCGTTTTTCTAATTCCTGCAGAGATTTCTGGCACCTAGCCAAAAAACACCTCCCCAATTTCACTTCTTCATCTTTCCCTCCTCTCCTTAACCCTTCCGGCAGCACCGCCGTCTCATCTATCTCTAAGGCTGAACTCATCTCTCAAACTTTATGTAAAAACTCCACTCTGGACGATTCTGGGCATACTCCTCCTACTCATACCCCATCTGACTTCTTTATGCCTGTTATTAAGATTCTTAAGGATGATGTTTTCTATGCCCTCTCTGGCCTCAACTCTCAGATGGCTTACGGACCTGATGGAGTTCCTCAAATTGTCCTTAATAGATACTGTGCTTCCGTGCTGACACCCTGCCTGGTCAAACTCTCTCGTCTCTGCCTATCAACAATTACCTTTCCTTCCTGCTGGAAGTACACCTTCATACAGCCTGTGCCTAAGAAGGGTGACCGTTCCAATCCCTCAAACTACCGCCCTATAGCTTTACTTTCCTGTCTATCTAAAGTTTTTTGAATCAAGCCTTAACCGTAAGATTCAAAAGCACCTTTCCACTTCTGACCTTCTATCTGATCGCCAGTATGGGTTCCGCAAGGGGCGTTCTACTGGCGATCTTCTTACTATCTTAAGTAAGTCTTGGTCATCCTCTCTTAACCGTTTCATTGTCCATGAATTTATCTAATCCATATTTGCATGTGACAATAGGCGCACCTAACATTACCCAATGTGGGGTACAAACTTGGCGGAGGAACTGTTTTTTGGACGCCTTTTTTTTTTTTTTTTTACAGCAAAGAAGACAGTTCAAGGGCGTAAAGAAAAAAAAAAAGGCCCGCTTCTCACTGCTCCCGAACAGACGTTAAAGGAGTGTCCAAAAACAGAGGTCAATTTCGGGAGGAGAGGTGTCCTGATGCCCTCCTCTTGAAAGAGTTCAAGTCGTAGGCAGGAGGAAATACAGATGAAGGAAGATTGTTCCAGAGTTTACCGGCGTGAGGGATGAAGGAGTGAAGATGCTGGTTGACTCTTCCATAAGGGGTTTGGACAGTTTAGGGATGAGCATGAATAGAAAGTCGTGTGCAGCGGGGCCGCGGGAGGAGGGGAGGCATGCAGTTAGCAAGTTCAGAAGAGCAGTCAGCATGAAAATATCGATAGAAGATAGAAAGAGAGGCAACATGGTGGCGGAATTTGAGAGGTAGAATGAGACGAAGAGCCTTTGACTCCACTCTGTCAAGGAGAGCTCCAGGTGTTATGCTCGCCCACATAGTTGTGTCCTGCTTGATTATGTATGGTCTTACTTTGTAAAGGAGTGTATGGAAGGTATTGGGACCCATTCTCAAGTAATTTGTTAAATCTTTCATACCCCCCTTGGTAGTTCGCGTAGAATGGTCACATGACTTCCCATAGATGGGAAAGTTTTGAACTGGATCAGGGCGTGGCGTAGTGGTAGGAAGCAGAGTGCAAATCAATGGTAAAAATCTGAATGGGACATTGGTATACGAGTGGAGTACCACAAGGGTCGGTGCTGGGTCCTCTGCTTTTTATTATTTACATCGATGACTTGGACATAGGAATTAGTAGTGGTGTCAGCAAGTTCGCAGATGATACCAAGATCGGTAGAGTAATCCAGTCAGACAGGGACGCTAGCGTTTTCCAGGATGAGCTTGACAGACTATATGATTGGGCGGGGAAATGGCAGAT
Organism: Eriocheir sinensis; assembly: GCF_024679095.1. NCBI lineage: Eukaryota > Metazoa > Arthropoda > Malacostraca > Decapoda > Varunidae > Eriocheir > Eriocheir sinensis. The sequence goes on along the minus strand of NW_026111770.1, from coordinate 19,578 downwards.
GGAATTCAATGTCGGGAAGTGTAGCATTCTGAGTATAGGTAGGAATAACCCCTCACACAATTACTCCTTAAATGGCACTCCTCTAAGCAGGTCTGGGCGTGAGAGAGACTTAGGAGTCCTAGTGAGCGCTGACCTCCGTCCTAGGGCTCAATGCATTCATGCTCAAAATCGGGCAAACAGAGTACTTGGTTTCATCTCAATGAGCGTAAGCAATAGGAGCGCTGAAGCCATCCTCAAACTTTACTTAGCACTAGTTAGACCTCATCTCGATTATGCAGTTCAGCTCTGGTCCCCCTACTATAGAATGGATATCAAAATATTAGAATCTGTACAGATGAGGATGACAAAGATGATTCAGGGGGTGAGAAACTTGCCTTACGAAGACAGGCTGAAGCAGTTAAATCTACACTCTCTAGAAAGGCGAAGGTTGCGAGGAGACTTGATCGAAGTCTATATATGAATGAAGGGCTTTAATAAAGGGGATGTCAACAAGATTTGATAGTAAAAGAGCCAGGTAGAACGCGTAGCAATGGTTTTAAGTTAGACAAATTCAGATTTAACAAAGACATAGGCAAGAATTGGTTCACCAGTAGAGTGGTGGACGAATGGAACAGGCTTGCGAGCCATGTTGTGGGTGCCAATTCCGTAGATACATTCAAGAAGAGGTTAGATAAAGCCATGGATGGTGAGGTAAGGTGGGGTTGAGTGTACAGGAGCTACCTTGTATAGGCCAACCGGCCTCTTGCAGACTCCTTATGTTCTTATGTTCTTATGTTCTTTTTTTTCCTTTTCAGTAACCATTGCTTGCACCACTGTTTCCTAGGCAGTTTTGTTCTGTTATTTTTCATGCACAAGGATATCAGGATGCTAAACGGTGCTATACCCTTTTTACCTTTCTTGCATGCACCTTGATGGAGTTATCGTACCGCAACCGCACCTTAGTCCGTCGTCAGCCAAGCCCGCACTCTTCTCCAGCCAGACATTCACTGGCCAGACACCGCCGTGTGGACAACATTACAACTTTGTCTGGTGGCGAACAAAGTTTGGCAGACACTGTATGTTCGTGTGGACGGGGCCTTAGGGAAACATCCGTGCACACCTACCACAGCACAACGCATCTCACGTGACACATTGTGTTCACATCAAAAGCGTATGAAGATGATGAAAGACGCTGCATTCAGTAGGAGGTACTACATAGTTTCAGAACACCAACCCAGGCGTTGGTTTCAGGGCTGAGGTGCCCCCGTATGAGGTGTAGAGGCAATGTAGATGGTGCCTTCTGATACCCTCGCCTTTGAACGATTAATATGCCTTGCAATAAGGGGGGCCAGATGCCAGCAATACACTAGAATGCAATGTGAATGTCATATAACACTTTAAGATTGACATAGAGAGCGCAGCTTCAAGAGAAATCAAATAAACCGGCAACCCCTCAAGCGCACCGGGCCGTGTGCGTGTGTATGTGAGCCTCGATATCTGAAAACATTTTTTTCCAAACATTACTTCGCCACTATTTTACTGAATTGAATGCAAAATATATCATTGGAAAGAAGAAGAATATGATTTTTTGATCGTTCAACTTCTTTCAATTTTGGATAAATTAATGCAATTAACAAAAACCGTCACGAAAACCAAAATAAAGAAAAAAAATCCTAACACCAAAGAAAAATGAAATTAAAAATTCTCAAACGACCAATCGTTTGGACATTCTATAATGCATATTTGGTAATTTTTCCATCACTAAGTTATTAGATAAGAGAGTTACGAGTTATATTTTCATAAAAAAAGTCACTTTTCTTTTCAGTTATAAATCGAGTTATGGATTTGAAAACGAGAGAAGATTATTTAAGTATAAACATATTCCTAACATAAATATAAACATGACAATACACTGGTAATTAAGAAATGGTGTGACGCTTCCCTTAAAGCAGAAAGGATAAAGAGAAAAAAGTTTGTATTTCTTCTAATTAATACCTGAACCGGAGGAACTATAATACCACATAGAGTAAAATATAACATATGGAAATAAATACTTGGCATTTTAGGTATTGATACAGGACATAACATGATGCGTTTATTGGAAGAACATTAGCGATGCATTACAGGATACATGTGTTGCAAGTACACCAGTGATACATTACAGGATACATGTGTTGCAAGTACACCATTGATGCATTACAGGATACATGTGTTGCAAGTACACCAGTGATGCATTACAGGATACATGTGTTAGAAGTACACCAGTGATGCATTACAGGATACATGTGTTAGAAGTACACCAGTGATGCATTACAGGATACATGTGTTAGAAGTACACCAGTGATGCATTACAGGATACATGTGTTAGAAGTACACCAGTGATGCATTACAGGATACATGTAGTGCAAGTACACCAGTGATGCATTACAGGATACATGTGTTAGAAGTACACCAGTGATGTACTACAGGATACATGTGTTGCAAGTACACCAGTGATGCATTACAGTAATAACCGCGGCGAGACATCAGGCAGCAGACCCTAAAGCGGAGGTGTTCACGCGGATCGGCAGGTTTGAGATCCAGCCGTGTTGCTTTGGATCCACGAAACATAGTCTGTGTGGGGGTAACATTTTGAGTTATTCGTTATGTTCTGCACAATCAGTCAAAAATATATCATTCCTTCTTATCAACAGTATAGAAAGAGCGTGTTAAAGTGAGAAACAGCAGTAAGGTAGAACGTGATGAAGTAGCTACTCACTGCTGACTCTGGTGTAGACGCCGGGATACCCTGCAGCGGCACAGCCGTATCCCCAGGACACAATCCCGATTTGCTGCATGTTGCCTGAGCCTGCCACCATAGGGCCGCCAGAATCTCCCTGGAATTAAAGTCACCCCCTGCTGCACCTTACTGGCGAAGTGATTAGAATGCTCAGCTGTTTATCTGCACAGACGGGTTCGACCCCGAGTGGCGCTGACCCAGAGTCCTCGTGTAATGGTTGAGGCGACAAATGAGTGCCGGCGTAAAGCGTTGATATATCTTATGTGCCACGCATTGCCAGAACGCTGCACACCAAGTTACTTTACGCTGGCTTAGACATGGTCAACAACCTCTATAGAAACATAAATTCGTTTATAAGGTCGACGTACCCCGTTTATTGACATTTCAATAAGTTTAACGAAAGACAGAACATGAGCCACCTTCTGTGACTTAGTGGCCATGCATGTTGATTAGTGTAAGGACGTACCTGGCAAGAGTCTTTTCCTCCCTGAGACAGTCCAGCGCAGATCATATTTGCGGTGATTTCGTTGTTATCGTAGCCCGTTGCCTTGCACGCTGCGTTGGTCATGGTGGGTACCGTCACTTCGTTAAGCTTGTTCGGCTGTGATCCTCCTGGTTACAAAGTAAGGGTAGCTAAAGTGATGAGCGGCAAACCATAGTGTGCTGACCTAGTGATGAAAGTATACTACACATTCTGAGGAAATGTTTAATATATTTTTAAATAAATAATAATTTATCACCATTGCCCTAGCATATCTTTTTCTTCTGTGTAAGGATCAACACACACACACACACACACACACACAATATATATATATATATATATATATATATATATATATATATATATATATATATATATATATATATATATATATATATATATATATATATATATATATATATATTATCCCGTTTAATGTTTAGTTCTTCCCCAAACATTTATCTTTAGGCTTCACAGTGACTTGCCTGACGCGAGCGTGCCCCAGCCGGTGATGGTGGCGTCCACGGCCTCGTAGAGTTCGCCAGGTGTTGGAAGGCACACCGGGGCGACCTTGTTGTCATTTTGGAAGGTGAGAGGTTGAGCCAGCTTCAGCAGTGCTATGTCATTGTCGTATGTCGAGGAGCTGTAACTGGGGTGCCTAATGACCTGGGAATGGAAAACAAATTATAAGCCTTTCATTACAGTAAGTGTGCAAACTCGTATACTACGGGTAAGGATGCTGGAATGGCGCTAAGGGAAGACAGTGGCACTGATTGGTAGGCTGACTGGTTTAGATTTACAGAGATTTACATAGAAAATCAGACCACACAGACCCCATGGTCCAGACTAGGTAGCCTGTCCTTAAACCTAAGTGATTCTACATTAATCAGATGGCTCCAAAACGTTGCATTTCTACTCAAGTTAATATTAAGTTCAAGGAAGTTACGGTCGAGCTTGTTTTTAAAGGAGTCAATCGTGTTACACTGGACCACTGAAGGTGGGAGCTTATTCCATTCTCGCACAACAACGTTGGTGAAGAAAAATTTGGTGCAGTCTGAATTTACTTGTCTACATCTGAGTTTTACGCCATTGTTCCTCGTTCGCAAAGTGTCATCGATCATAAACAGTTTTGTTTTGTCTACCTTCGTGAAACCATTAAGCATTTTAAAACATTCGATCAGTTTTCCTCGGAGGCGACGTTTCTCAAGAGAGAACATGTTAAGGGTGGAAAGCCTTTCTCTGTAGAACTTGTTGCGCAAGTAAGGGATCATTTTTGTTGCCCGACGCTGAACACCTTCTAATTTAGCAATGTCCTTTGCATGGTGGGGAGACCAAAACTGCGGCGCATATACCAAGTGGGGTCTGACTAAACTATTGTAGAGCGGAAGTATTACATCTTTATTCTTGAATAAAAAGTTTCTTTTAATGAAGCCCAACATTCTGTTCGCTTTATTTGTTGCATCGATGCAATGATGTGAGAATTTGAGGTTTGACGCGATTTTGACCCACAGGTCCTTAACGCATTGAACGCTTGTGAGTTTAACGCTACCCATTTCGTAATCGAAATTCTTATTTCTTGTTCCAACTTGAAGGACCTGGCACTTGTCTACGATAAAGGGCATCTCCCATCTATCCGACCAAGCTGAAATTTTGTGCAAATCCTCTTGGAGGCTTCGCCTGTCTTCGTCAGTGAGAACCGAGTTACAAATCTTTGTGTCGTCTGCAAATTTACTAATGCGATTATTGGGTCCAACATCCACATCGTTGATGTAAATAATGAAGAGCACTGGACCAAGAATCGAGCCCTGAGGGACCCCACTAGTGACCGGTGCCCACTCTGTGTTAAATCCGTCAATCACCACTCTTTGTTGTCTGTTCCTCAACCAATTCGCGATCCATTGGTTTACTTGACCGTCAATACCTATTTGCTTTAATTTATAAAGTAATTTATGATGTGGGACTGTATCAAACGCTTTGTGGAAATCAAGATAGACTACGTCCAATGATTTGGTTACGTCATAAACTGGGAAGAGATCGTTATAAAAGGTCAATAGGTTTGATAGGCAGGATCTTTTAACGCTTATAGGAACTAACTGTATAGTGTGCTCATATTGTGCCATTATTGTGCTAAGCACTAACGTGGCATCTACAGACGTTGTGAAATCCTCATGGTATAGTTTCAAGTCTTCCAATGTAAATATCTTCTGGCTGCTTGTCACATGCGACCTACTTATATATACAGACTTCTTACACGATCTTCACAAGTGTCTTTCACAATCAGACACATTTACATCACAGGTGATTTCAGCCTCCTGGAGATTTACTGGAGTGCGATTTCTTCATTCACTTCGCCAGGCCCGTCTCCTGCATATAAAATCAACAATATCTGAGAATCAGAAAGCGCTGAGGTTTCTAACGTCATAGCCACTCCCCTTAAATCTTTTTTATAGGGGTAGTGATTTGCAGGCTTTTTTTCATTGTTGATTTCTTTTTCTTGCTCTTGAGCTGTTTCCTTTACTGTAAAAAAATAATCCTGTCTCGGCTGGATTTACGACCACCATAAGTACAGTTGCGGACACGAGTGAAGGCACAGATTTCAGTAACTCTTGTTGACAACCCTCTGTAGAGTGTTCCCTTTTAATGTGATTCACAAGCAATACATTTTTAAAATAGCTACTCAGAACATTTGTTTATAAATAGAAGAGGGTAGCGTTGCTTCGTTGGGGATGAAAATATTCATTTAATGTTAAAACTACTGACATGTAATTAATTTGACTTGCTGTCTGGCAACTAGCAATAGATGAATGCGCTATTAGTTGAAATCATTCTTTTAAAGAAGTTGTATGATATGTAAAATCAATATTCGGTCAATATTTTCACCGAGTTAAACTTGTAAGATAAAACTATACCATTTGAGTGTGGAAAGACAACGGGTGAAAGGTTCTACTGCCCTTCGGCTGCGGAAGTGTACTGTACTCATCCGCCACACCTGCTGGCCTCCGCTCACTTGGTGCCGGGACCCTACACACGCATACACACTAACAGATTGCAACGCATGAACACAAACACGGCGAGGTCTCTTAGGCAACTGTTCCTAAACGTACTCCAACAACACATGTAAAACGGCAAATGAACGTGATCTTCACATACACAGACAAGTACACAGCCGTTCAGTGATGAAGAATATCACGAAGAAAATCATATCGAGATTGATGCACACACACACACACACACACACACACACACACACACACACACACACACACACGTTGCACAGACATAACGTACTTACGACACACAAATCCATAAACACCAATCACACCATGGCAACACACGCTAACGCCAAGCCTGCCACGCCTACTCTGAGATTCGATCACTCACACTTTACATGCACTGTGCGGCACGGGCACAAGCTTCCTCTCCATATTTTAGATTGTACAGCAACAGACTCATCTGTGAAACAAGTACATGCTCGGTTCCCAGCACAAGCACTCAGCGGCACCAGGCTCAACGCCACAGCCCGTGTGAGGAGCCAGTGACACAGAGGAAGGCTGAAGGGAATAACATTAAAAGGCAGGATGGCGCCACCATAAACACTCGCTTGCGCCATATCAGGCTAGGGGCGACCATCAGGCCCCGCCAAGAAAGATTACCAACGCCATAAGCGGAATGTAAAAAAATAAATAAAAAAGTAAAATGAGTTGTTTCCGTTTCCTCCCATTTAACGCTTATCAACCTTGCATGGACCTTGGTGCCCTGCGTGTTACTCATCAGAAACAGAATGACATGGAATACAACCTGAGCGATGCTCAGCCTCTTCGTGGCCGAAGTCTCCCCGGATGTGGACCAGTCATGTTCCCCAACGACTACATCTGAACCTGAGGCGGTGTTCCTGAAAGGGAATGTTTCAGTATCCAGACTAGTTCAGTAGAGGATGAGGTCAGGCTAGATGCAATACTTTATGCCAAGAGCTTCGGAATGCCAATAGCATTAATTAAAAACACATACAAGAAACCAACTCAACCGAGTAGCATTCTGCACTGCAAACACATAACACGTTTTTCACAGTCATTATTTTTTTGGTGAACAATTATTTTATCCCTGATCAACACACTTTATACGCCTTGCACTGGAGAGGAAAACATATCTAATGATTTTTAAACGTTTTCCTCTTGGATCATTGCTTCATGCAAGTACATATGCGGTTAGTTACCCGTCAACACAATGCGCGGCGGTCAGAATCCACTGTGCGGAGATAACCGAGCCGCCGCAGTAGGGTCTGCTCCCAGACTTTGAGACGAGCGCTACCTGCCACGGGTACTCGTGTGTGGTTGTTGTTTCGCCGCCCACAATTCGTGAAACAGTGTTGCGCTTGCCACAAGCTGCGGAAGTGCAAAACGGCCGTAGTTAGTGCAGGATGGGGAGAGAAAGATTATCAACTGTCTTGAATACTGTACTTGAATGTTAAAACAAAATGCCCGGACTGAAGAGCGGTGCCCGAACATTGGTATAATCCAGCACACAAGGCAGAGTTATGAAAGGTGTCACACATAACTGTCTCAAAGAACACTCGTCACTTTGGCATCTCAATTATGGCGCTGTATGATCCTGCAAAGAATGTCCAATTATGCATGGCTCACAGCCTTAAAAAGTGTAGGTCCCAAAATAATGTATTATGTGCATATGTCACGACACATGCCGCACGGCACATAGGCGAACTTAGCCCGTCCAGTGACCTTCAGGCGATACTCACCACCGCCTTGTACCTGGCTACTAATGTTTAGTGTTCTAGAACATACACACGCGACTCCCATGCATCACCTGCCAACCAATATTGCCACAGGATTGGGGACGCGAAATCTGTATTTATATCGTTTCATGACAGAACAAAATGTAATCGGGCCTCTAACGCCTGTCCTCATGCGTCCTCATTCCTCAACACATGGGAATACAGACACACAGCATACTCACTGCACGGACTGGAACTTGTCTCGGTGGTGGTTTGGGAACTTGCCTCGGTGCTAGTGTTGCCTTCGTTCGTTACTTCTGTGTCAGCTGCTGAATGAAATAAACGGCACTTGAGAGGGTAAGATGAAAATTGTGTTCAAAAGAAAACGAATACTAACTGAAACCAAACTGAAAAGAAGCAAAAGTCGCCCTATAGTCAATCACACCGCCATCTGAAGAACTACAATGTCTCAAACCTGTGAAGAAATTGATATAAATACACTTCCCCCCACCTCTCTCTCTCTCTCTCTCTCTCTCTCTCTCTCTCTCTCTCTCTCTCTCTCTCTCTCTCCATCGTTTATTTATTGGTAGTCTTTGGTTTAGACGCATAACACTCCTTGCTACACGATTCGAGAAACACCTTGAAAGGAAGGATAAATTGTTACCTTCCTTGAGCCTCAGTGGTACAGTGGTTAGCATGCATCTGCTGCTCTGGGTTCCAATCCCAGCCCAGCAGGGAAGCACATAATTAGACAGTTGCCGAATCGGGCGTAAGCCACTTCCAGTGACGTATACACGGGAGGTGAGGGGGTGCTGTAAGCCTATCAAAGAGCCTCCTGTGTCCTTACCTCCCGTTTCCCTGTTGTCAACACCTGGGAGTAGTTCGGCATGCTCTCTAAAGGCAAATTCTCCTACATTCCGCACCACACTACACACACGCAACACACTTTTCCCCCCAAATGATCTAAATTGAATATTTATCATGGCTCATAAAATACTACCCCCATCTACGAGGGGAGCAGAAACGTAGCTAAATCGGTCTCCCTTTTCGACGTAGATCGCAGGTGTCCCGATAACTCTTTCAACTTTCTCTTCATCCCCTTCTGCAATATTCGCGGCCTTTGCGCTAAACTCCTTCCTGTGGAACACCTTCTTTACTCTCCCACAGCTATCCTAACAGTAATCTCTACTCTGTTCTCCTCTACTATCCTTATCATTACACCGTTACATCATATATATCAATCCAAAGCAGAGTGTTGCGTCTACGTACACAACGATATTCAACATACTACGAACACATGATATGAAACAACACTCACTAAGGAGTATAGATTTGATGATTTTAGGTTCAGGAAGGGACAAAAATCACTTCACGAACAGTCTGCTGGTTATGTACAATAAACTAGCAGATTATGTAGTTGATAGACACGGTTGAAAGTTAGAAATTGAAGTTAGACATATTTATGAATGTGGAGAGAAGTTTGTGAATATCCAGCCCATGATCTGCCATGTGTTGGCCGGCTGGCCTTTTGGATTATCCTTATATCCCTGCCTATTCTTGTATACAGTATGATGAAAGAGTACTTACATGACGCTGTTATTGTGCACGAGAAGCCTCTTTCAGTCCCTCGCCTATTGGTCTTGAATCGGATTTGAACGTAGCCTTCCATGCCACTTAAAGAATCGACTTCACTGCCACAGTATCTGAATGACAGATCACACAAATTGATTACGTTCTGAATATCAGCCATACTTTTCTATCGACAGAGATGGGCCAGCCCAATAGATCTATTTTTTTCCATCTGTTTGTTTTGATATTTGGAATTTTGTTGACATTCATTGCAATATAGCAAGCAATGTTCCCTACAACAATAAGTACAGAGGTGGCAGCAGAGTGGTCAGCGTAAATAAAGGCGCTGTGTCTAGGAGGACCTAGGATCGAATCCCGCCAGACGCTACAAGTTAACAGTTTTCACTCATCGTCGAGTGGCCACCCACATGCTGCCCTGAAGACCAACTAGCAACTCGGACTCCAGTTTATCTCTAAAAAGAATGAAATATGAGCTCCGGGAAAAAGCGTGGACCAAGCAACATAGCGCCACTATAAGCCCTTGCCTGCACCTAACGGGCTGAAGCAGACCACCAGGTCCCATCAAGAAAGCCTACCGGCGGTACAGGCGGGAAAAAAAAATTATGATCCAATTACACGTTACTTTTCGTTTGTTGAAGCGAAGTCCGTAATGTGTAAGAAGTCTCCTCTGCATTGCGAAGATAGCCTCAATTTGAAATCTTGACAAGAAAAAGACAACGTGGAATCGTCAGTGGTCTGCGGATGGAGAACGGAATACACTTTATATGTATTTCTTCCATGCACCGTATCAACGTTAAATGTATTTATAATAGTCTTTTTTTAATATTCGGGAGGGATAAGTAAAAAATTACTCAAACTTTGAAATTTCTCTATAAACCCCACCAAGATGTTTGCAAAACTTACCTCGAACGTCCAATAGCAGTTATGTCTGTTGGGGTAGTTGCTGGGGTAGTTCTTTGACTTGATGACTGCGACATTTCCGGCAGACATCGTGTAATCCCCGCATGGAAGACCATCTGCAGAAAGGGCGCCGTATGGAAACGTTACAAAACTGATTCCCCAAAACGCCACACTTCCTTGTAACATATACATATAGATTTCTATTAAAGGAAGATGGATTAAAAGAAGATTTTTTGCGGTAACAAAAAAATAACTGTGTTAAGGCCCATAATTGATACACACTGGTATTTATATGCACATTGCTTGCAATGGCACACCAGAACACACGGATGATCGTTGAAGTAGGAAGACACCGAGCGGAACTCACCCTCTTTAGGGTGTATGTGACCTCCCTTGCCCCAAGACAGGTGTGGTGTGCGGAACTCACCCTCTTTAGGGTGTATGTGACCTCCCTTGTCCCAAGACACGTGTGGTGCGCGGAACTCACCCTCTTTATTGTGTATGTGACCTCCCTTGCCCCAAGACAGGTGTGGTGAGCGGAACTCACCCTCTTTAGGGTGTATGTGACCTCCCTTGCCCCAAGACAGGTGTGGTGAGCGGAACTCACCCTCTTTAGGGTGTATGTGACCTCCCTTGCCCCAAGACAGGTGTGGTGAGCGGAACTCACCCTCTTTAGGCTGTATGTGACCTCCCTTGCCCCAAGACAGGTGTGGTGAGCGGAACTCACCCTCTTTAGGGTGTATGTGACCTCCCTTGCCCCAAGACAGGTGTGGTGAGCGGAACTCACCCTCTTTAGGGTGTATGTGACCTCCCTTGGCCCAAGACAGGTGTGGTGCGCGGAACTCACCCTCTTTAGGCTGGATGTGACCTCCCTTGCCCCAAGACAGGTGTGGTGCGCGGAACTCACCCTCTTTAGGCTGGATGTGACCTCCGAGCTCCCTGGAACAGTAACAGTCGTTAATACGTTTTCTTTTGTGGAAGGCCGAGTGGCTTGTTTATCAATGATACAGTAATGAGACCATGGGGTATGCGTCATTGGTGAAAACATGGGGACTTACCTAACCACAGAAACGTCTTCGGAGAGGCAGCCTCCACATATACACTGCAAATATACAAGAGTGTTACATATGGCCCTTTAGTCACTAATATAAGTTCGAAGCGACAAAGGTGATGTTAAGAACACTGGTAACCGCAGAACAGACGAGAGGAGCCCATTTGTCTAGTACAATGATTTTTAAAATACATATGTGTGTGTGTGTGTGTGTGTGTGTGTGTGTAGCGCTGCGAATAAACAACGGACGGTAAGAGCTCCAAAGTTATTTTCAAAGCTCTGGTAAAGTTATGGACTCCCGGACGCTATGCTTCCCGGACAGCCCCAGAGCTGGCAGTGCTGCATGAGGACCCTTTAGTGCAGTTTGAGCAAGTTCGGGTTGTTGAAGGGTTTAAGGTTGATGGGTGTTGGACAGGAAATCGGGACTCTTGGGCTAACCCTTCCCTCTATTCGTTGGCGCGGCTCTGCACAGGAGCACTGAGGGTCTGTGACGTATGTAACGCCATAACCCATTGACGTAATAGTCCAACTAGCTACTAGTCACTTCCACAGCGAGTCCCTCGGTTACCAAGACAACGGTGGCACCTTGTGAGTTAAATGGTGGTATCATTATATATTTTTAGACCATTTCAGAATATTTGTGCACGTTATCAATGTTTTCTTCGTATTTTCTTAGCGAGGACGTTGCAGGAATGAATACAACATTTATTCAAATGCATAATAGCGTTGTAGACAACTTTAGCTGTCCTTGACTAAATTTGAACGAAATGTAAAGAGACATTTTCGTCCGCGAATTAAAAACTTGTTAACAGTGTGCACAACTGACAAATTCATATCTAGTAAATTATGGAGAGTGTATCATGTGGTGACATATCTGAACATTAGCCTCTTTCCATGCGGTGTATATATTTTAAAGTCGGGGCCGGTGAACTAAACTCAGTGGACAGTGTGTTAACACTTGTGTCCCACGATTGTACGTGTAGAAGGTTGAGTTAATAGCTTTAGATACTTAAGAGAGGAAGGATTAGCAGATACGTTAGAGTCAAAACGGATGTTGATCATTAAAATCTCCTGAGATTTCAGTGAAGTGAAGGCGAGTTAAAATGTGCTCGTTTTTTTTATTCAAAATATTATTGAATTTTAAATTTAGTGAATGATGAAAACAACCATATTTACTGCTAGAATGACAATTACATCTTAGCTTGAGTGTGAAAATTGTTCAAAGAATTGACATATTGGGCACGGAAGCAAGTAATTCCGTCGTGTACATAGATGCAGCATTCAGCTTTGGACAGAAAATTAGGTAAAGCATAAACACTATGTCGGATACTGTCAGGAGCCTGAGACACATATTTTAGTATGAAGTAAAATGAGGTTTAGAGAAAAAAGGTTTTCCATAGAATGTAAATCAGAGGGAAGACCACAGAATTTGCAGAGGTAAATAAAAGAGAGAATCAGAAGACCTGTTACGAAACCCTTGAGTTGCCACCAGGTGTGAGGCTTGACCTGATGACATTTCTGGTCCCCTTCCTCTGTGAACTCCTATTCCAGTATTTTGTTCTCTTATATAATTTATAAACAACTTTTGGTACTGGTGTGTGTATCACGTGCCTTTTATTCCGTTATGAAAGCAAAAGGCTTGTCCTTATAATATTTGATGGACTTTTCTTTAGTATTAATGAGATGGTTTGCAGCATCCCCCCTCCATGTATACATTCCTGAATGAGAGTGTGTTGCGCTCTTTCCAAGAAGTAACCACTGCCACTTTGGTGATTGTATTTTAACAAAGGTGTGAAAGTTTACCACTTGAGTGAGACTATATCTCCAGGTGACAACTAACGCCCAGGCCGTTATGGCCCTCTCATACGACCATCTTAACAGCAAGAAATCTCACTCGCACAGCATCACTACTACCAATGTTTGGGGAGGCGGTGGCTGAACAGATTGCGAGACGGCCCCGCGTTCAATCCCCGACCGGTGCCACCAAGCTGGGATTTTTCAGCCGCCGCCGAGTGGCTTAAAACTACCCACATGCTGTCCAGAAGACCACCTATCAACCCGGACTCTAGATTCTAGGATTAAAGATGAGCTCCGGGGGGGCAGCATGAGCTAATGCAAGATGGCGCCACTATAAACACTCGCCTGCGCCAGAACGGGCTGGGCTGACCATCAGGCCCCACCTGGAAGAAGCCTTGGGCCGACCATCAGGATCCACCGGGAAGAAGCCTACCGGCGCAATAGTCCAAGACGTAAAAAAAAAAATAATAATAATAAATAAATAAATAAATAAATAAATAAAAACTTTTTCATGGTAGGAGCGGTTGAAGCGATCAGGAAAAGAAAATAAAGAGACTGCTGCGAGGAATCCAGAGAGGCGTAACCTTAAATTACAAGACTTCTACTCCCCCATGACCATCGAACAGTATCAAAAGTTTCCTAGTTATGAAAGCGTGTTTTTAGTGTATGGCGGGCTTTGTTTTGTGCCAGTAACAGGAAGGTAATTTGGTAACTTACCGAGAGGATGACCGCCAGAGACAGCAAGAGACAGCGCATGGTGACGTTATGCAGCGTTTCTTCCGTGTGCGAGACCTCGAACAGATGATGGAGGTGTGTCGAGGCATCCCAGACAGGGTCCTTATATACACAGGTGCTCTTTGGGTCTCTTACTCCCTTGACATTTAGACGCCAAATCCTCTGAAAAGAATCTTGAAAGGTCAGAGGCGAAAAAGGAGTTTTTTTTAAGTGCCACTTAAATGACTAAAGTACCGAGCCAATGAATACTGAGTCAGTGAAATGATATTCTTGTACATGGGGAGCATTTTGAAGGAAATACTTTTTAGTTGTATAATATTTTTAGAGAACATTTTCAATCACTGATCATCAGTTTTCGCAAGAACCAAAGCCTCTTCCAAACTTTTCGATAAGCTAAACGTTGCCGTTCGTTTAACTATTTACTCAGTATTTAATGAATATCATCTCCCTCATTTCCATCTCAATAAAGGTTTGCAATTTTTCCTTGTACTGTTTTGAAAACTTTGACTGCTCATTATTGATGTCTTTTTCGTTCAAACATTTTTTTTTTTTTACTGCCAATAAATAAATTGTCTTCTTATTTACTTGGTTCACTTCATCATTTAGACATCTAGAGTATTGCTTCTGAATCGCAAATAACGGATGTACAGCTTTTAGGTAGTTGGTACTTGTCACCTTGCGGTGGCCGAGTGGTTAGCGTGCGGGCGTGGTCAGCCCGTGGGCCTAGTGTGGACTAGGTTCGAGTCCCCACCGAAACACGCTGATTTTTCAAGTCATCGCCGAGTGGCGAAAGATTACCCCATACTCTCTGGATCTTCAATCAGCCCTAACTTCATCGACGTCGGTCAAGAGGAGCACCAGGGGGCAGCATGGGCCAGGCAAGATTCATACATCACGGCAGCCACTATAAGTAAAATTAGCCTGCGCCATTAACGGGCTTGGGATGCCCATATATATATATATATATATATATATATATATATATATATATATATATATATATATATATATATATATATATATTTTTTTTTTTTTTTTTTTTTTTTTTACTTCGTGGCCTATTGCGCCGGTAGGCTTCTTCCCGGTGGGGCCTGACGGTCGGCCCAGCCCGTTCTGGCGCAGGTGAGTGTTTATAGTGGCGCCATCTTGCATTGGCTCATGCTGCCCTCCCGGAGCTCATCTTTAATCCCAGGATCTAGAATCCGGGTTGATAGGTGGTCTGCACAGCATTTGGGTAGTTTTAAGTCACTCGGCGGCGGCTGAAAGATCCCAGCTTGGTGGCACTGGGCGGGGATTGAACGCGCGTCGTCCTAAACGCGGCGGCGTCACGCTATCCGTTCAGCCACCGCCCCTCAAGAAAGCGTACCGGCGCTAAAGGCTGAAACAAATAATATATAAATATATATATATATATATATATATATATATATATATATATATATATATATATATATATATATATATATATATATATATATCAGGAGAAGTACAATATGAAAAAAATGTACCTTTACTTTTTCAGCAACGGTCATCTATGTGGAGATCGAGAGAAACTCTGCTTAAACTTATTACACTAAATTATTGACAATTTTCCGCCTCTTTCTAGGAACCATCGTATGCTTGATGCTTAATGGATCAAATACATGTTATGAGACATATCATGTACTTCCAATATTTCTGCAATCTAATGCTGGGTTTTATGTATCTTATTTTATGTTGCCCTTGAGCTGAATCATATACAATCCATCAACCAATCAATCTGGGCATACACCAGGAGCCTCTTCTCCTCTAGCCTATGACGCCGAACCCGAGGATCTTCCTGGAAAGTCTATATACAGGTCCTTTCAATCCCGAGTACCTCACGGCATGATCTGTCGAATTCTGAAGTCATGATATCTGTGGGCGTCCCCTTGGCCACATCTACTCAGGGTCGCGGTCTCTTACAGAAACAGCCCAGTGAGGAGGGTCGGCTTCTGGGTAGCGTGCTGCATGCCTGTATAGCCGGAATCGGCGTTCACGGAGTATGCCTCGAATCACTCGTGGAGTTATCGCCGGCCTGACACAAATTCATTCCAGCGGAATCCCATGACTCTACTTATGAACCCATTTCCAGAGGCATCACTCCGCCTTTTCGGGCAACTATTAGTGTCAATGTCTCACAAGCATGGAGTAAGAAAGGGAGCACAGGTGACTTGAAGATCCTCCTGAAAAGGTATTGACGACGCCATATACTAGTGCTAAGCGAGTTCATACTACCGTAGGCAACGCCAATCTACCGTAAGACTTTTGACGAGACCCGTTATTGCTCTATACTAAATTATCAAAATCCATGATATCGAAGTTGCTGCCATACGCATTAACAAACTGTGTTGTTTAATCAAGTAAGTTTCTAAACATCTCAACCTTGGTCCCAAGAGACATAAGAGTCCCAAAAGTATCTCTATGCGAGCAGTACACCTTTATCCAAAACTCTGCCTAATACCCTGTCCATGAGCCTGCAGTTAGGGACACAGCCCTGCCTCAGTTCCGTGATGAGGGAAAACATTCTTGAGACGCCCTTTGCCCTACTTCACAGCGCTCTCAGTACCAAGAGTACAAGTCAATAAATTAAACAATGATCTTTGCGGGAATCCTGCGTTGCAAGAGATTCCCGAGTGCTTCGCAATGCACTGAATTAAATGCCTTATAGAGATCTACATAGCTTACGAGTATCCCATATGGAAACTTATAAAGGCGATTCATCAGTAAGCGAAGTGCTAGGATGAGGTCAATTGCCGGCTCACCAGACGTGAACGCGAATTGTTTATGTCTCTGCAACTTCAGCAGCAAAGTCTAATTATACCAAGTCTGTTCACGCGCAGGAGAGGCGTGGCAAAGAGGTGACGTCATACTGCCTCGGTTAGTCCAAGGCATAGAGGTAGAATTGGTGGAGTCGTCACGGCCCGCTAATCCCATTCATTGAGGTGAAGCAGCCGAACTGCCGCAAGATGAGGGATACCCGGGTGAGAGCTCACGTCCACTACCTTAGTTGTTAACTCCAGACCCCGTCTCATTCACTATGATGGTGGTGTTTTTCAGTACTGTACATTTATTGTTGCGGTAGATCTATTTCATAAATACCTGACCTGACAACACTTGGCAGCCTGGCCAGACATCACCTGCCACTTGGCAGGTGTCCACAACCTTGCGGCCCAAAAAATGACAGTTCGGCGGATTCACCTTTTAGGGCTGATGTCGACTCTACCAATTCTTCCTCCATGGTCCGAGGACAGAAAACGGAGTAATTGATGGGTGACGTGTATTTTTTTATATTTTGTCCACTGTATACTACCTTTTCAGTCATTCTGTTATTTATTTATTAACTCCAAGTATACCATTCTTATTTAACAAAAAATCATATTTCCACGTTTGTGTTTATAATTGGATGTGCAGCCACCTACAGCACATTTATTAGGCATCCTGGTCCACGTCACCCCTGTGCACCCGACTTCGTCTCGTTGCAGACTGATTGGGTCCCACGCAACGGACCCCGCCTTTGAAGACAGCGTGACGTCATGCGCGAGTCCGACGAGATTTTCGCGGAAAGTGACCAGACTTGTTATAATTAGATTTTGTTCAGCAGCTGATTACAAATCCGCATGAAACGGGCAAGCGCAATGCCTGAAACAGTGAACAACGTTATACCGTGGTAGTTGTTGCAGTACTGCCGGCCCCCTATCCATTTCCGGATAGGGACGACCATCCCTCATTCTCCAGTCAGAAAGAATGGTATTATATTGCCAAGCAACTGTCAAGACGGCATGCAGCTGCACAGATTGCAACATTCGCGGTCTTTGTATAAATTATTATTCTGTGAAAAAAACATCTCTCCTCTAAACCTCACCTTTTCTTCCGCACCGAAACGCAGGTTTCGGAGGCTCCTGACAGTAATATCTACTATGTTCCCTCCTACTCTCTCTATCCTAAATTTCACTCCAAAGCTGAATGTTGCGTCTGCGTGCGCAACGACATCACCTGTTCTCGTCCCCACGACCTTGACTCTCTCTCTCTCTCTCTCTCTCTCTCTCTCTCTCTCTCTCTCTCTCTCTCTCTCTCTCTCTCACACACACACACACACACACTGTCTCCCACATTAAAATTGTTTCTGTATTCCGTTCTGTTATACCCATTTATTTACGTTTATATACTTAATAGCACTAGTCAATTTGACATTGGATGCTGGATGTGTGAACCACTCACCAAAAAACTTGTTACACACTAGGAAATGAGGAAATCATTTCCGTTTGTCAGAAACATCTTCCATGGTTCCTTATGAAGTGTGTGTGTGTGTGTGTGTGTGTGTGTGTGTGTGTGTGTGTGTGTGTGTGTGTTGTCACTCGGCTTATCCAAGTGTCTATTAGCCGTATTCCCGTCCACTGATGTTTTCCTTCCTAGCAGTGATGCCAGATCAAAACCTTTTGTGAAACACTCTTATTTGGTAACACTCAATCAATCGGCGTCCTTAACATTTTCTATATGCAGGAATCTATGCCTTTCCTTATTAACATGGCCACCATAATAAATTCTATGATGTTTTTTTATTAATTTACTTGAATGCATAGACACATAAGTAAACACATATTTAGCCGAATCCTTTGTTGTGGTACCGGAGTACTCGTATGTACGCCACCTGCACGCTAGCGCGAGTTTTGAAGGGATGGAGGCCCCCCCAGTCCTTGTAAGACCCTTCACTGAAAATGAGAGTGGCTCTCCTCTCTCTCATTAAGGGGAGGCCTGTCGTCGTGTCCAAACGACAGGCTCCTAATATACAGCTGGAGAAGGAAAAAGCCTGGGAGGAAATACGTTAGCAATATGCTGAAATGTCCTGTCGTCTGCGCGGTCCAACCGAGCAAACGTACGTTGTGGCGGATCCAGCTGCTGCCATGCCCAAGCCGCATCCCGGAAAGCGACAACACAGGATGCCTACTCGTCGGGCAGAGCCAGCACTGTCCGTAACAGCTCGGATCCGGACCCATCAGAAGCCATGCAATGTATCAGGTCGGAGGAGGACGGTGGGCTGCTGTCTGACGGGAGTGCTGCTACCGGTGACTCTCAGCAGGACGACACGGGACACCAATCCAAACGCTCTTGTCCAGGTAAGCATGAGCCCACCTCTGCAACAACCCCGGGAACTGACAAGATGGAAGAGAAGGCTGCCCACCTCCCTCGCCCCTCTGCAGGAGATGCCGAAATGATTGTGGATGAGCGGCGTGAGTCTTCTGCCCCTGCCCCTCTCCAGCAGAGTGCCCCTGCCCCAACATCAACACCAGCACCAGGACAGACAGCAGTTACAGGGGAAGGATCGATGCCACCAGCAGAAGTAGCAGCAGCAGCAGGGAATGGACCGCCTCCCCACCAGCGTCAAGACCAAGACCTAGCGGCCTCAAGACCCGTTCAACCGGAGCAAACAAGGGAACGGGTGCGTCGGGTACTGTTCTTCGGGACCTCCTGTCAGGAAGGACAACACAAGGAGATCGAGCTCGGCAGCCATCTTG